>NC_142009.1:129973495-130273495 GCF_049901735.1 Notechis scutatus | reverse complement strand
TCAGCTCTTTTATCTCCGCATCCCACCTTTGTCGCCAGTGTTAGGTTTGAGGCATGGGTTTTAATGAACGGAGACCAGACTGTAAACCGTGAACTTCAGCTCTTTAATCACAAGCATAACAGAGACAAAAACCCCCGGCTAGCAGTCACTCTTTTATAGAGTAAGCTGCTATCTGGATAACCAATGTATAGCGCTATAGCGTTTGAATCTTGGCGCGGCCCGCCAACAGCCAATCAGATTGCTCGGAATGAACCAATCATAACTTGCCATTCTATGGACCAATAGGAAGTGCAGGATTACGATCCTGCTATGCAAATGAATCTTTATTAACTACATTTCTTTAGTTCACAACACCCAGGTGTGTTAAAGAAAACTTTGATCTGGAAAAGGGAATGTAAATATTTGTGATGATAAAGGATCAAGTACTACAGCTGTCTACTTTCAGATTAGTTGGACCCAGAGGTGGCATTCAGCAGGTTTTGACCAGTTCTGGAGAACCTGTAGCAGAAATTTTGAGTAGTTCAGAGAACCGGCACATACCACCTCTGACTAGAGATTTTACAATATCCTTCCCCTGCCACGCCCACCAAGCCAGGCCCACAGAACCAGTAGTAAAAAAAAATTGAATCCCACCACCAGTTGGACCTGATATTTGTGTAGCAAATGCTACTTTAAGGAGACTAGTATAGCTGGACCTCTGATTGTGTACCCTCTGTTTGTATTTGGACTGGGAGTGTCCATACTTTATATCTTGAGTTCAAACTATGAAAGGGGTCTTTCTTTTGTATCCAGGTTTTCTTATGGCTAATTTTCCTTCTGGCTTCTTTCTGACTTTTGTTTTGGCTAGTGTGGGGGCATATAAGAACCTCTTTTATGTTGAGAAGGGGCAAGTCTACCTTGAAAAAGGAGAATGGAGTCTAGGAGAAACTCTACTAGATTGTTATATCATGGGTGTCAAACCCGTGGCACCACGTTGTTGTTACATGATGTTTCAAAACGTTTTTCCCTTCGCAGAGCTGGAGTGGGCATGGCTTGTGTGTGACGGATCTGGCCCATGGGCTGCCAGTTTGACACATTAATCTAGAGTCTAGATTAGCCTTAGCCAAGGCTTTGCACAGTGGTGGGATTCACATTTTTTTTACTACTGGTTCTGTAGGTGTGGCTTGGTGGGCATGGCAGGGGAAGGATAGTTTAAAATCTCCAGTCAGAGGTGGTATTTGCCGGTTCTCCGAACTACTCAAAATTTCTGCTACCGGTTCTCCAGAACTGGTCAGAACCTGCTGAATACCACCTCTGGCTTTGCATTGCCAGCTACTGGGATCTGAATAGGATTGTTATAATTCCTATGCTTCTTTGAGTACAAGGGATATGAAAAGAATTTTCATAATTACTCCTTCTCCAGGACGTTCTAAGCAGGGGTCCCCAAACTTGGCAACTTTAAGACTTGTGGACTTCAACTCCCAGAATTCTTCAGCCAGCTATGCTTGGAGACCTGGTCTAAGGTGATGGCCTACCTCAATATGAAGAGGCATGTTCTTTTCTGCTTCATGTCTCCATTTTAGACTGGGGAAAGGTTTCCTTTTTTTTGCCCAACATTGATTATGGTATCTTACACCCGCTTTCTTCTCAGCATGGAAGATGGAACAGACTTCTTTCATGAAGGGCATTTTCAACAAATAATTTATGCCTCTTAGGGAGCAACAGGTATTTACAGCTACTTGCCCTTTAACACATGCTTAGCTTTTAACTCAATGCTCCCTTTCTGTCTCCTAATAAACTTTACATAGCTCCCCTCTCACTCTAGAGGGAGGCATGAAAGCTGATGCAAATTTTTCATCAAAGTTGTTTTTCCATTGAAGGAGTCTTTACAGTTCCTAATTGCCCAAGAGTGTATAACCAAAATTAGGCCTTCACAGGTGTGAGCTTACATCAACATACCATGTTTTGAATGACACCATGATCCAAGGGTAGGACCTTTTTCTTCTTATTTAACATTTTAAAAATCCACATGGTCTTCCTCAAATGGGTCAGTATATCACTGGGCAGAACTGGGTACATGCTGAGAAGCTATGCCGGCTTCACTCCTTTGCTATCAACAGAGGTTTTCAACCAGGGTTCCGGTGGATGATCAGTCCATCCCAAAGTCTTGCTCACATTATGGTTAACTGGCTCTCCTAAGAAAAAGCAATGCCCCAGGTCAACCCCAGAACATTGTTACTCTGCCACTGGTGCTTGAGCATCATCTCCCAATTCCTCATAGGGGTTCCATGCTACCATTTGAGCACAGCTACATTATCACTTTTATCAGTTAAAGTATTGGTATCAGATGTCACATGGAGAGCCGATATGCTGCCTGTTACAACAGTGCCAATGTCTTATATTAGTAAGCAAAGTTGACTTTAGACAACCTAGGTCAGAGGTGGGCAACTACTGGGACCTGTGGACTTCAACTCCCAGGATTCCTGAGCCAGCATGGAATTCTGGGAGCTGTGGTCCACAGGACATAAAGGAACCATAGTTGCCCACCACTGCCCTAGGTGATTTTAAGAAGCTGTTGAATTCTCATCTATAACATACATCCCATTTAACTTGTCATCTGAATTTCTGTATGATGAGTCTGAACCTATAGACAAATACCTACTATTAGAGGTTTGCTGAGGGAATTCCTTTGCATAGATTTCCTTGAACATGACCCCCTCTTCAAGTCCACCTGAAATGAGATCCCTTCTTTCTCTTTCTCTAACCTAAGAGAATTGGGTCAGAAGCTGGAGCAAAATCACCCCAAATTGAGTTAATGTAGCAAGACCATTCTGCCTGGTCTACTGAGTAAATGTATGTACCTAGAGCAAAAAGCATGATTGTACCCCTAAGAACCTCATCACCTCCAGGCCTGAAGGAAGGATTGAAGTCCACTGCTATGGGAAAAGCATCACAGCTGGTAAACAAGCTGAAGCCCTTCAACTATCAGCAGCAGAGACCTTCACCCTGGTTCTAGATGAAAGCAAAACTTAGAGCCCCAAAAGGAATGCTCATTTCAAACATCTGTCATATAAATAAAACAGAAACCAGAGAAAGGAATGGGACAACCAACAACTACAACCCAAATCTACTTCAATTACTAGTACCAAAAGTCTCAGTCTTGCCCCAAGCTCCAAGGAAAAATAAGGTTTTTTTAGGGGCAGACCAGCTAGCAGATAAATCCAAGCCATGCCAATTTCAGCAATTGGCATTGGAGGAAGGGGATTAAGCATTAGACAGGATGGAAAACTAATGGAACTGAAAAATTAAAGATTAACTTTAATTTCAGAATTTAAAAATCTGATGGCTTTCACAGATGATTTAAAAAATAATAATAATCCCATCGTCTCTCCCAATGAAGATATCTGCATCATATCTACATCATGGGAATATTCTCTCTCTCTCTCTTTTTAGGCAGATGTGAACATCCTATAATATGATGAAGAAAAAGCACTCTGAGAGATAAGCCAAAAGGGACACTGCATTTGCATGAGACCGTTTGATGGTTCTACATACATTTCCGACTAGCTTTTTAGCATGGAAGAAACACATCTGGCCTCCATTGCCTTCCTTGAATAATCATAATTAATATCTTTCTCTGATGCTCATGATCCTTTTTATTAAAATAATATAGCAGCTAATCTTACAACTCACAGGAAAACCCAAACCCCAGTCCGTAATAATAATAAAACATTGGCAAAAATAAAAAAATAAAAAAATGCAGCAATCTGCAAAAAAAAAAAAAGCATTAAACAAGAACAAAATGCATGCAAAATCCATTCACAGCAACCATAAGCTTTTCCTGCTGATGAACTCTTTCAAAGATATATCTTAATTGTAAATCTCAAAATCTTTGAATTGAAGACTTAAGACTATCTGGACCTGTTCCCAAAATAAAAGAAAATCTGATCTGCCCTTTTGTAAATAAATATCTGCAGGCAGACCAAATATCTTACACAAGGAAGTCTAGAGAGGCAATGGGATACTCTTTTTCCAATCTTCAACGATCCAGTGTGATCGTGTTTCCTAATGCATAAGACCAGTGAGTAATGCTTAATTAACTTTTTAAAGGTTTTTCATTACAGCATTTTCAATAGCATTTCCCCTCCTCTAATTGGGAAGTCATGTTTTTCGTGTTATCAGGTCTAGTTGGAATTGTATCAGCAGATATTTGGAGCACACCCATCAAATCTAATTCTTTAAATGCACGGTTCATGTTTTATTCATGGGTTTCAGATAAAACTTTCCTCTTTCATCATTTTTGTCAGATGAAGGAGGAGAAAATGGCACTGCCACAGGACTCAATTTCAGGCTTTCCCCCCTTTTGAGGACATCGAGACAAACTATAAAATATATGCCCAATAAGATCAACAAAAACAAAAATTACTCAACTTGTATCAGTTCTACGGAAGGAATTATTCACTTCTCTCAATACAAAGGGCAGAAAGCAACAAAAATAAGAAGTAGAAGGAGTGAAAAAAGGAGTAAAAAAAAAAGCCAAAGTGATTGCACAGCTTGTGGCTCACTCCCTTACAGATGCATCACGAAGCCTGTCAAAACGCAAGGAGGCTTTAACTATGCAGTCACACCCATCATCCTATCAGCCCTGCCAGGTCAACCAGATAGGAAACATAGTCAGATAAGCTAATTCTACTTTCTTGCCAATGCTACATTAACAGGATTTTGCAACCCTGAAAGTACAAATTTCCCACTGTCACTTTTAACGGCCTAATCCGCAAGGGCGGGTCCTTCCTAAATTTCTTTCTCTGACCATTAAGCAATAGCAATAGCACTTATATACCACTTCACAGTGCTTTACAGCCCTCTCTAAGCAGTTTACAGAGGCAGCATGTTGCCCCCAACAATCTGGGTTCTCATTTTACCGATCTTGGAAGGATGGAAGGCTGAATCAAACTGCTGGCAGTTGGCAGAATTAGCCTGCAATACTGCATTCTAACCACTGCGCCACCACGGCTTTGGGAGCTCTTCCCCCTGTTGTCTGATTGGTTCCATAGGCAGCATTCTCTGCCCATCAACTATCAAGATCAATCCCAAATACAATCGCATCCTACCATGATCTTGACAAGGAGAGTTGTGTTGGATTTGCTCCTTCATTCCTAGGTGACAATAAGTTTGGGTAGAATTTAGAATATATGCCAAGCAGCAGAAGGATCTTCTTACAAAACTTGGGCTATCTGAACTAAGCAGAATGTCTCTTTCTTTATGTGGATAACGTTTGAGATGAAGTGATTTTTCATCTTTCAAAAATAGTAAAGGAAGGAATCTATCAATGGCAGAGCAGTGATTCTGACCTGGAAAAGGACCAGAATAAATCGGTATTGGGGCAGAAGGAGAAGGGGTGGAGAGGCAAGGGCCTAAATGTGTCTCACATTATCCTCACACAAAGTCCACTCCTACTAGTGTGTAACACTGCACTGCATTGTGATATCACAACATACATTTCCTCATTTTGGCCTCAAAGTTAGATACCTCCACTAGATTGAAAAGTTTCATAGATTTATGCGTTTGTATTTATTCTGATCAAACAACTTGTTCCAAGAGTTTGGGGACTTAAAAAAAAACCCAAACCAAATAGCATGGGAAAGAAGTCATGCTTTTCTCCATATGACATAATTGGAGATGATTGAGTTGTCTTCATAGATAGTCTCAGTCACATCAGAAAAGCACAAATCCTTCCCCTCCAACCATCACCTCTCCACCTGCCCCCATGAATAGCTGCAAGACCTAATCTCATTTTAATTAGGAGTATGCAGATTGATGTAAATTGGGTCTGGTTGGCTGCCCATTTTAGAGGGACAGATTTTCGTTCGGCTACGTTTTTCTCTAGATAGACAGATGAGAGAAAGAGAGAGGGGGGAGGGAGAGAGAGTGAGTGAGAGAGAGAGGGGGAAGAGGGAGAGAGAGGCCGATAGACATTTGCTGGTTTCTTTTAGAGGCAGAAAGGGTTCAATTACTTTTAAAAATGTATGAAGTGGTTAGAGCTCTTGGCTTATTCTTTCTTTTCATAGCAAAAATCTCTTCCATTCTTATAACAGTACAACACTCTCTTTAGAGACTATTTCTCTTTTGCAACATCTTTGACGTACTAGATAAGCCATACACCGTCTAAATCAGTCAGAATAGAGCTGGAAGGGGCCTTGGAGATCTTCTAGTCCAACCCCCTGCTCAAGCAGGGGATCTATACCATTTCAGATGAGTGTCCGTCCAGTCTCTTCTTAAAAAGTCCAGTGATGAAGCACGTATAACTTCTGGTGGCAAGCTGTTCCACTGGTTAATTTTGCTCACTGTTAGGAAGTTTCTCCTTAGTTCCAGGTTGCTTTTTCCCTTCATTAGTTTCTATCCATTGTTTCTCGTTGGTGCTTTGGAAAATAAGTTGACTTCCTCAGGGTTGGGATTCAAATTTTTTAACAACCGGTTCTGTGGGCGTGGCTTAGTTGGTGGTCATGGCTTGGTGGTCATGTGACTGGTTGGGCGTGGTCAACTCAACATCACTCACATCGAGGCATGCATCTCCTCGCCTGGCCTCTCATGACTGTGGGGATGCTGCAACAGTTGTAAGTGTGAAAAACGGTCATAAGTCACTTTTTTCAGGGCCATTGTAACTTTGAATGGTCACTCCACACAAGCAAAGTACCAGCAAAGGAGGGGAAAAAACTCCAGAGAAGTTCCTGAGACAGGAAGTCTAGTCCTGCCAAGAATGTAAAAAGGGTTAACGGAGAGGCAGTTTCTGTAAGCAACACCAGGATGTTTCCTTCCTGCCTTCCTTACAGGATTAGGCCAGTATTTCTTCTAACAACCGGTTCTCCAAACTACTTAGAATGTTAACAACCGTTTCTAGCAAATAGGTGCGAACCTGTGGAATCCCATCCCTGGACCTCCTCTTCTTTGTGGTAGCCCCTAAAATACTGGAATACTGCTATCATGTCCCTCACCCCCAGCCCTTCTTTTCTCTAGACTATTTGGGACTATTCTGGTTCATAATCCCACAGAAAGGAAGAGTCTAGCAGAACTTGAAGCCTGGATAAGCACATTCCTCACCCATGATAAACTTATAATTTTGGTTTGCCATATTATAGCAGCCATGAATACAACCATTATCTCCCAGCCTACCCTTCAATTGCAAGATTGTTATGAGGATAAAGATGAGGGTGGGAGAAACACAAATGCACTTGAGTTCTTTGATGATAAATAAAATAAAACAGATGAGACATCCAGCCCTTGCTTATCAATGGAGACCGAATGGAGCAAGTGGCCAATTTTAAATTTCTGGGTGATACCATAAAAGAGGACCTGACCTGGGGTGCTCACATTGCAGCACTGGTCAAAAGGGCCAGCAGAAATTATACTATCTGAGACTTCTCAGAAAACAACAACTGAATGAAAAACTGCTGGTGACTTTCTACAACTGCACCATAGAGAGCATTTTAACTTACTGCACCTCTGTATGGTTTGCTAATTGCACAGTGGCAGATAGGAAAGCACTCCAGAGGGTTAATGTCATTGCCCAGAAGATCATTGGTTGCCCTCTCCCCTCTTTGGAAGAGCTTTATAGCTCCCACTGCCTTAAGAAAGTTCAAAACATTCTCAAAGATCCATCTCATCCTGGGCACCCTTTTTTTGAACTATTACCATCTGGCAGACAGTACAGAATAATAAAAACAAGGACAAACAGGCTGAAAAACAGCTTCTATCCCAGGGCAGTAGATCTTGAATTCTGCTGTATCGTGCAGTGTTGGTGTGGTGTCGGGAGTTTTCGGTTCAATGTGTGGAGGGTGAAGAATGCGTTTATTTTCATGGTCATGGTCATGGTCATGATATGCACTGAAGATGGTGTTTGATTTCGTTGTATGAGATGCAATGACAATAAAGTAAACTAAACTAAACTAAAAAAATGACCCACAGATTGTTTATGGCACAAACAACTCAGTAAATCTGTATACTCAGTGGCTTGGCAAAAAAATTCATTTCATTATAGTAGTAAAATGTTCTTTCTTGTTTCTTTTTTTGAAATAGTATATCCAAATATCTGGTTATTTCCCCACAAGTATACATTGGCAAAGTATCTGAATTTCTATTAATTTCTACACTGTGGGATTTCATAATCCTTTTAGTTGAAAAGAAATGCAGAACACTGGTGCGATAAAGAAGAATTGAAGTAGCCATAAAAGCATGCTTCTTTTAGAGAGGAGTGCTGACAAGTCTCCCTTTATTACAACGTTGTGCAAGACGTCACTATAATTAACTTAGTGGCAAGATTTCTGCAAGATGTAGAAGTTACTCATATGAATGAGCTGTCAAGTGTTGGCTTGCCTGATCCAAATAACCCAGAACTTTCAGTGGAGCAATTGAAGACAATGACTTTGTTTATTTTTATCCTGCCTTTATTATTATTTTTATAAATAACTCAAGGCAGCAAGCATATCTATATTCCTTCCTATTTTATGCACACAAGTGAACTGCTACAGTTAATAACACAGCTGTTAAGTGAATCTGACTTCCCCATTGACTTTGCTTGTCACGAGGTTGCAAAAGGTGATCACACGACCCCAGAATACAGCAGCGGTCATAAATACATGCTAGTTGCCAAGCGTCCAAATTTTGATCATGTGACCTTAGGGATGCTGCAGTGGTGGGATTCAACCGGGGTTGCGATTGGTTCGGTGACTACATTTTGCGCGTGCGTTTTGCATGCGTGTAAAAAAACCCTTTAGCTGTGCCTCCCAGACAGCTGAAAAGCAGATGCGCAGTGTCTGGAGAGCCTCTTTTTCCCCTGCTTTTTCCAACCTCAATTTTGCCGCGCAAAGCAGCTGAGGTTGAAAAAGCAGGAAATAAAGGACAGGTAAGAGCCTGGGCGGGTGGGTGGGCCAAACAGCAGCAAACACAGAACTGGTTCAGTGTCTGCTGCTCTTCAGAGCTACCGGTTCTATGGAGCCAGGCAGAACCAGTAGCATTCCACCCCTGGGATGCTGCAATGTGCATAAGTGTATAAAACAGTCATAAGTCACCTTTTTTCAGGGCTGTGGTAACTTTGAATGGTCACTATATGAATGGTTGTAAGTTAAGGATTACCTGTATATGATTATCTAGCATGCCCCGTCCAAATTATTTATTCCCCTGTGCAATTGCAGTCACATATGTGAAAGGGTTCTGTGCCAGGAAGGCGAGCTGATTCTTGCAGAAGATATGTTGAATGCCTCTTTCAGAAGGACAATTTGTTTCCCAGGCTCATATTCAATTTATTTGTGATTGAAAAAACTCGGATTCTCCTGACAGGATAGGTAACAACCACAGGGCTTCCTTTAGAGGTGTGTAAATGATTGTGAGATTCAAGGTGGTTATTTGGTTTGATGTTGGGAGGATTTCCTGTGGTTTAATCGGTTTTGACACCTGAATTCCGCACAATAGGAAGGAGCAGAAGTTTCAAAATGCAATGTGTGGATCATCCCAGAATTAAATTAAAAGAGTAAGTAAGTGTTGGCTAAACTGATAATAGCGCCTGAGGAGACACATCTCGCTCATTGCACACCTGACAAGATATACACATTCCCTAGGTAGTATAGCAAGCCATATGTGCGAGCAGATCACAGCTGCCCTCCCTCCAAATATTGGTAGAGAGAAATAAATAGACCTAGCAAATGAAGCATATGATCCAGGCAGAAACTCTCCAGAAAGAAGCCACTGGTTTCCTATTATGTTCATGGGATTTCCACAGCCTGGAGGTTTTCAACTGGTGAATTCGGAGAGCAACTGGAATTGGGGAGGGAACATTCCTTCACTTCAAATAGATTAATTTTCTCAGCTGAAAATTAATTGCGCGCAACTCTCACTTCATAACTTCTGAGAATCTCCTCTTATGTCGGTCATGGGCCATTTTGTACTGGCATTGTCTAGATCAGGGTTTCCTCAACCTTGGACATTTTAAGATACAGGGATTTCAACTCCCAGAATTCCTCAGCCAGCATGGGATACTTTCTAAGTGAGTTTTGTTCCATTTTATGACCTGTCTTGCCACAGTTGTTCAGTGAATCATTGCAGTTGTTAGGTCAGTAATATGGTTGTTAAATGCCTCTGTCTTCCCCATTGACTTTGCTTGTCAGAAGGTCGCAGAAGGTTGCACCACATGACCTTGGGACACTCCAACTGTTACCAATATAAACCAGTTGCCAAGTGGCTGAGTTTTGATCACGTGACCATGGGGATGGGGATTGCTGCAAAGTGTGAAAAACAGTCATAAGTCACTTTTTTTTAAATGCTGTTGTAACTTTGAACAGTCAGTAAATGATTGGTTGTAAGTCGAGAACTACCTATATCAACTGTTTCTTCGTGTTCCTTAATACTGGTTTTTAAGGGTAAAAAGCAAAGGACCTTCTAGAAAACTAGAATGACCTCTTGCTACCAAAAACTTGGTTTCTTGTCAGGATATACCTGGGCACGAAGTTCTATGTATGAGAAAGGAAAAGATACAACATCAATCAATGAACCAGCAGAGCAGATAAAAAGGTTTTCAATCAGTGGTGGGATTCAATTTTTTTTACTATTGGTTATGTGGGCGTGGCTTGGTGGGCATGGTGTGGTTTGGTGGGTATGGCAGGGGAAGGATACTGCAAAATCTTCATTCCCTCCCCACTCCTGGGGGAAGGTTACTGCAAAATCCCCATTCCCTCCCCACCCCACTAACCTGCTTTCCAGCTCCGTTCTCCTGTGCAGGGCAACAAAAGAAGACCCAGCCAATCAGCTGGGACTCAGGAGGCAGAGAATAGATGGGGCGGGGCCAGTCAGAGGTGGTATTTGCCGGTTCTTTGAACTACTCAAAATTTCGCTACTGGTTCTCCAGAACTGCTTAGAACTTGCTGAATACCACTTCTGCTTTCACTATTTTTGAGCTTCTACTGAATCTTTGCAGTTCGCCCTTGAGTCCATTTACATCCATCATTTGCTGCAGCTTTCGTACCAAGTTCGATTGGCAGATTCCAGAGATCCTTTTGTATGGCACACGATGCAAACTCAGATAGTCTGCACTAATCACCTTCTCTGCTGTGATCTTAAGGCTGTAGGAAATGGGCCCAGGTTCATACAGGGCCCAACCCAGAAATTTCTTTCTCTCTCTCCCCCTTATTCATCTCAAGGGTGAATGGTATGAAATTCAAAAGGTTGCATGACAGCCTGAGAAAGCGTGTTACTCTTCATAAAAAAAATTATCTTGCTCTTCTTGTACTTAATCTGATGTGGCAATAATCTGTCAAGTCTTGCAAGAAGGAATGGGCCAAGGAGGACTGGTTTTGTCCACATCCTTCTTGTGCAAAAGCACTGTTATTAAGTTGCTGTAAGCCAGGGGTGTCAAACTCAAGGCCTACAGGGTGCTTAAATCTGGTCTGTGGGGCCGGCCTGGAAATAGCAAAGGACCAGCCCGTGGTGCCTCTGGCAGCCGAAATGGTGTGTGTGTGTGTGTCTGAGCAGCCCCCCATGCCTCGTTTTGGCTGGCGGAGTGGTGCAGGAGGCATCCGTCCCATCTTTCTCTCCTCCCTCCCCGCCACCAGCCCATAGAGGAGAACTGCAATGCTGATCTGGCCCTTGATGAAATCCAGTTTGACACCCTACTATGCTAGTACTATTACAACTATGCATAGTATCATAAAATGTATAAGTTTAATAAGACAGTTCTGATCCGATTCCTGCATTTTAGAATGATTTGCTCTTTCAATTAAAACCGGGCTGTTGGAGGGACCCTATTGGAAAATACAACTTTTGAAATAATTTTTAAGTGCCTAAAAAGAGGCAGTCAAAAAACAGTAGCAGGCATTTGTCACAGGTGCATTAGAAGGAGCAAAAATATCAATGGCGTATGACTTTGTTAATATTTATTCTTATCTCCATCAGAAGACAAAGGGACTCGATTCCATGTGATTATAAATCCACAGTAGATTCTTTTTTTTAAAAAAAAGTCTCAAAATGAATATACATCATGATTTAGAAAAACAAACACCAAAAGATCTGTAAAGCCTCTGAAGTATAAGAAACAGTAGAATAGAGAGCCTTTTCAGTTTTTCTCTCTGGAAAGACACGTTAGGCCTCTTAATCCAGAAAATGAAGGTTCCGTGTATTAATACTACGAGTTGTAGGCTGAGCAGATGTGAAGGATGGATCTCCTCTTCCAGGACTAAAATTATACCTCCCTCTTTGACAAGGCTGTGCACCCAGAGACGATCTCAAAACCCGATTTTGGAGCAGCCATTCTTTAATGGTCTTTTAACAATGCAGAGATCAATGCTCTATCGGTGCTGCCTCACACTAGGAAGACCCTTTTACAAAGTACTATCGGGGTAGAAAAATAGCAGGATTTCCAAAGAAGGATCACAAGGGGTAACATCTATTTGTTTCAAAGGAGGAAGAAAACTTAGTGGCGTCCTAGATTACAGCTGTTTTCTCCTAAACAACATGAGGGCTTCTCTGCTAGGTTATGGATTCTGATTACCTGCTTTTGTTTCTGTTTTAGTGATAGTACATTTTTCCAACATTCAACCAATAAGAGGAAAAATATATAAGATTTTGCCTGAAGTACTGAGGGGCTGTTACAATGTGAATCATTTTCTTTTTTTCTTTTGTTTAATTGATTTTATTTAAAGTTTCACAAAGAATCTAAAACCTAACACAAATCAATAAAGAGGGAAGGAAGGAGGGAGGGAAGGAAGGAAGGAAAGCTAATGTGGAAAGAAACAATAAAAAGAAATAGAAGAAGCGTTTGATTTCCTTTGCAGCATATCTAATTACGATTACAAAATTACCTCTTACTCTATGGTTTAAAAAAGCTAACTTTTTTCAATTATCCAGTTTTTGTTCTAACCATTGAAACCACAAATCCTAAGTGCACTTTTCCCCATTCATGAAAAAAGTCTGTTTCTAATCAGCCATAAATGTAAATATTGTTTTTTCTCGCTGATCAAATAAATGAATTTGACTATCTCCGCAAGTTCTGTCATCTTCAGCAACCATTCCTTTATTGTGGGTACTGTAGTGTTGAACCTTTCCATTTTTGAGCATATAATAAACTTGCTATAGTTATACAACATGGGTCATTTTCTTCAACAGCAGGCATGGTAGCCTGTAGACTGTAGATGGTCCTCAGTACACATTTTGCAACTGGTGCAATTCAACTCACTCTTCTCTGCTCCCAAGTTACTCAGAGGAAGAGCCACTGAGAGAGGTTTTAATATACTCCAACCAATAGTTGTAATGCAACTGAGGTTGGTTTCCTTCTCAAACCCAAACAACATGATGCCTTCTTGTGGGCTATTGGGGGAAGCCCTCCTTTCTATAGTCCAGGGAGAGCCATTTTGCACCCAACCTACCATTCACCCCTGGGTAATAGATTCTACTAGATGTTGTACTTTAACTACATCTCCCCATAACCTTCATTTTTTGTGTTTTTTACAAAGGTGAAGTTTGTAAGGAACCCTTCTACTTTTTGTGTGACATTCATCAGTGCCAGCTTCCTCTCAGGCCCTTGGAAGTTCATCTATAAGTACTTAAGAATGGATGAGATTTATAGAAGATGGATCTATGAGAGAACATAGAAGATGGCCTTGAACGACAGAGGGAAGATAAACGTGGCTTTAACCCAGATCAAGAAAGTGGTTTGTGTAAACACTACAGGCAACACATACATGTGCACACATCATTGTACAAAGATAAACGAGGGAGGAAGGGAAGCACATTCAGATTTGGGAAATTTTGTTACTCAAGCTGTTGTAATAAAAGTAGCTTTAGAGCCGTGATGGTGCACTGATTAGAATGCAGTATGGCTGGCTAATTCTGCCAACTGCCAGCAGTTCGATCTTGACTGGCTCAAGGTTGACTCAGCCTTCCATCCTTCCGAGGTGTGTAAAATGAGGACCCAGATTGTTGGGGGCAATATGCTGACTCTGTAAACTGCTTAGAGAATGCTGTAAAGCACTATGAATCTATATAAGTCTAAGCGCCATAGGTCCATATAGGATTGACATCAATATACCTACCATCCTGTAAATCTCTGCAAGTATTTTCCATCTTTATTCAGAGTAAAGAACTAAGAAAGGATTGTGAAGTGCCAATGGGTTAATGAGCTTTGGTCAGAAATACTGCTATAGCAAGACTGGCAGGTTACAGATAGGACTGTAAGCAAATGCACTCAAAGGTATTTAGTGAAGTCCTATTCCACATTTTTACCTCAAATGTGCAGAGATCCCTGCAAAGAACTGTGTGTATAGATATGCTGGAGTAGGTATGAAGAAACACACTCTATGGCCATTTAGCCCCATGCACACATGCAAGTAAATACTTGTGTTGGGCTTGAGCTATCACACATGCCTTCACAGAGTTATTTTTTGTTACAATTGTTTTATCTTTTTCCATATCAGAATAGGAATGACAGACTAGCACATCTGGAAAACACCAGGCTTAGAAGACATCATTCCCCTATTAATTATTCTGTCTTATACCTTTCCCGGCAGGTTCTTTCATCACTATCTCCATGGAAACCTCTGATGCAATCAGTCATTCTCTTAAATCACCAATCGAGCATAACTAGTAGATACAGGCAATAAGATCCTCAGAGATGCATTATGTGGTCTTGGATCCAAAAAAGAGCAGACTGAAGGAAGAGTTTCTTGTTGATCTCCTCCCCAACAGCTCTTACCCACAGAAAAGCTACTTGTCTAACCTTGGAGGGCCCCCTCATCTGCGTCCCATCCCATCATAACTTTACTGCTTAGGAAACAATTGGGGGCGATCTGCTTGGAGAAGGATCGGGAAATTGTAATTCTTTATCTACCAGCATATATATGGATCCACACCATATAAAGATTTTTTTGGTGGGGGGGGTAAAGGTACAAATATATCCCCACTGTATTCATTCTGTGAAGCAGAAATTGCATTTCCAAATTTTATAAATTCTGGATAAATATATTGAACAATTTTAATGCTCCGCATCGTTTCACTTTTTAATGTTTTCTCATCATTGTCATCCTTTCATTCATTCAAATCCCAAAAGGTGCTTTTTCCAAAAGGCAATAGGACTTTCTTGGTTTTTTTTTCCCCCCTTGAAAATGTTTTGCGTCTCATCCAAGAAATTTCTTCAGTTCTGACTGAGTGGTGGGGAATGGAAGGATTGACTGCATATTCTTTGCAGCATATTCTTTTCTTAGGACTTTGAAGGTTGGTCATCAGCTGTCTGAGGCCACTTTGGGTGGGGGAGGTTTAAAAACATTTTCAAGGAGCAAAAAACCTAGAAAGTCCAGTTGCCTCAGAAAAGCACCTTTGGGACAACAATGACCTGGATGATAGAGAATCTCCAGTGATGGGCTGCAACTGGCTTAACGATTGGTTTGGTGCAGTGGTGGGATTCTACCAGTTTCTTTTCCAGTTCAGTGATCGCACACTTCATCCGTGCGCATGCACACACATCTAACACATGCGCGTAGCTTTCCAAACACCAGCTGAGGCTCTGCTGTGCCAAATCAGCTGAAAGGATCAAGAGAAAAGCTCAGGGCTGGGTGGGAGGGCAGCTCCTGTGCTTTTCTCTTCTTGATCCTCTCAGCTGATCGTCGAAGCTTTTTTTTTAACTACCGTTTTGGCTGAACCACTAGCATATTTTGCTATCAGTTCAACCGAACCAGGCTGGTAGCATTTCACCACTGGTTTGGTGAGCAATGCGAAGTGTTCAAAAACTGTCCATTTTAAGCTTAAAAGCTTACCTTCTACGTCAGTGCTGGTGAGTAAAACAGCTGAGGTGTGGAAAACTGCTGTGCCACGTGAATCAGCTGAGCTAAAAAACAGGGAAATATAGGACAGGAAAGGGCAGGGGAAGGTGGGTAGGGACAACTGCTCACCAGAACTACCAGTTCTCTAGAACTGGTCCAAACCCACCATCGAGAATCTCCCTAGATATTTGGTCCATTCAACGTTTGTGAAAAATATGCAAATCCTATATGGTATTATCCATTTCTGATCTTCATATGCTACATACTTTTGTTCCAACAAAGCCACTCAGGATCATTATTGGATCCTAATTTTCCCTTCCTATTTTATTCTACCTATCTATGCATATTTTGCAAATACTCAATGAAATATGATTAGTGATTATTGTATTGTACTGGCCACTGTTCTAAAACAGTGAAGGCTTCCAAGAATGCTTAAAAAAAGACCAAAAGGAGGGAGGAGGGCTTTGCATTTAATGTTCGATCTCTGTTTTTGTCTACTTTGCTTACAATAAGGTCAGTATCGAATCCAAATTATTGCCACTATGATCCTAGTTCATGTGTGCATTATATTTTGTATTGACTGATTTTTATGCAATTTTTAAAATTAATTATTTTTGTATAGTTTTCATACATCTGTTTTATGGCATTCCTGTTGACCTATGTGAATTGCTTTGAATAATTTTGATTATGAGAGGGTATATATAATCAATCAGTCAATCTGCTTGCAATTTAATTAACTCTCACTGAGGATAAGTCTTATATTTAAATACAACTTTCGGTGTTTATTGGAGATTATTAGGACCAAGTGATCGACAGAACTCTGTTCCCATATCAATTTGCCTGACCAGTTTCATCCCAGTTATATTTAGAAGTGCTTCCAAAGACGGGTTGTTTGGTGGTTGCATCCTGTTTGTAAAATTCCTGCTTCTGAAGGAATGTTTGCACCTCAATGAAATATGTTCAGGCCACACCAGCTATTCTTTTTGTAGGTTCTGGGTCACAGATAATTTTTCTGAACGTATGTTTGTAGTGTTATTTAAGTCTATCGCTCTTATGTTGGTCTGTTATATTGCTGTTGTTGTTGTTGTTTTCTTTCACTTTTGATTGTGTTAATCTTTGCTATGCAAAAATTAGTGCTGGAAGGCTCGTTGATTAAAAATGGTCTTCAAGTGCTAGTATAAACTGTAATAAAACAGATTTCAAGGCATTATTGCACTGCTTGAATATCCTACTAAACCAGAATTTAATGTGAGAGCAGTTATTGAAGTCTTAAGCTTTTGGTGTGGTTGAACAAAGTTTTGACCATTTCCTTCCATTCTCTGACCCAGTAGAGAGAAGAGTTAAGAGTCTTTCACTTCCCCATTAAACTAACTGCTAATTGTATTGAGAGCTAAGACTAAAGAAACAACAGAGCATCCTAACTGCTATTTCATGAAATTGTTTTGCTTTAGTCAGCCATAGTTAGGGTTCAGTCACAAGATGGGAGAATCTCTAGCGTGTCCTCACAAATGGAGGGTCCATTTTCTTTCTAATTAACCAAGTGTTGATTCATTGGTTGCAACCGGAATTGACTGATTGGCTTCTTGTCTGAGCCTCAGTTGTGCACTGAGTGACTGGCCCAAAATCACCCAGCTGGCTTTCATGCCTAAAGTAGGAGTAGAACTCATGGTCTCCTGTCAATGGAGATTCTCAGTCTTTCAGGTCATGGTTGTCCCAAAAGTACCTTTTCAAAAGGCAACTTGTTTTTCCTTGAAGACGTTTTGCTTCTCATCCAAGAAGCTTCTTCTAAACTGAAGCTTCTTGGATGAGAAGTGAAATGTCTTCAAGGAAAAACAAAATCACAGTCTCCTGGTTTCTAGGCTGTTGTCTGCACCACTAGGCCAAACTTGTTGGCCTGGGATTAGAGAGTGATGAATGAAAAAAAGAAAATGAAGTTCTTGATCAGTGGTGGGATTCAAATTTTTTTACTACCGGTTCTGTGGGTATGGCTTGGTGGCCATGACAGGGGAAGGATACTGTAAACTCTCCAGTCAGAGGTGGTATTTACTGGTTCTCCAAACTACTCAAAATTTCCACTACCAGTTCTCCAGACTGGTCAGAACCTGCTGAATCCCACCTCTGTTCTTGATCTGTTCTCTGATATCTTGGAAGGGAAGGTATGTGCATTACAACCTTAGTGAATGTTCAAGATGAATGCTGTTGTGGGGATTGCAAACTTAACCGAGTTAACTCAGTGTAACTCACTATATTTTGCTGCACTCCGATTTCACGCTAGGAAAGATAGCAAGAACGGAAGGGAAAAAGAAGGACCTGAAATATTCGAAAACAATGTGAATGTATAAATACCTTTACCAACTCAGGACAAGGATGCCTCTGAATGTATTTATTTATAACAAATGTGACCTCCTTTTCAATGCTAAAAACCTAAACTCAGAATAGGGGACAATTAACGGTAATTTACAACTAATTGTAAACTATTATAACAAACTATAATTCACCTAAAAACTCTTTACTGAATGCATAAATAGATAACATGCTAAAATACCAGCAGGCCATTGTAAAACCAGGTCAGCACTTGCACCTTAACTGACTGACTGGCATTCAATTATGTGGTAAGCTGGTAGTATAAAGGTTTGCCACTAAACATAGCAGAACAAAAAATGAATTCCAAAAAAAATTGCACCAAGGATGTCTTGTTTCTAAAGCATCTAACCAGAAGCTCTGGCTAAAGACAAGACCCAGGGCATGGAAAAGGGCAACCCACTGAATCTGAACTAACTCCAAATTTCTTTCATCCTTCTGGCATATTTATGCACGTGTCTTGTGGGATGGTGTCTCCTAATCAAAAAGGTTCAGCTACTGACATGTGCCTGAATCATTGTTGGAGCAGGTGACCTTGCCTGACTTTTGCCCATTCTGCTCCGGAACAAGGGCAATAGCTGCCTTGAGCAGTTGGTTTTTAGCTATCATCTCTTGTGATTTGCATTGTTCTGAACTGGGAGTTAACTCTCAAGCTGGCCAGGTGCAGAAGAACCTGCCTTTGCCTTTAGCTAGCAACCTTCCTTTTAACTCCAGCTCACCGGGGAAAATTGTGAGAAATGACAAGCTTGTAATATTTATGGTTCCCTTTCAACTGGCTCAGACTCCTACAGATTACCCATCATGTAAAGAAGCCTCGATTCATTTTTCCCCCCCTCATTAAAAAAGAAGACTCTTTGGGAATTTCAACAGATGTAACAAAGGCAACAGCAGGTGTGGCATAATAAAAGCAAAGCCCTTTGAACTGTCAGCCACTGCTGGGTCAGGCTTTGTAGTGCTCGGGTGGAAGAATGCTGGTTCCACTTCAAAACAGCTGCTCCCTCACAAGTAGACCCTGGGCTCCCCTTCCACAGTTAGGAAAAAAAAACCAATGCTCAGACCAAAAAGGCCAGCTCAATCCTCTTCTCACCACCCCCCTGAAAAGATTAAAAGCCTGGAAGAAGCCTCAGCAGGTTAGCACTGATCCCTCATATGAAGCTTGGCTACAGTTCAGATGAAGACCAATACTGTGAAAATAAAACATTCCTTTTTTTGGTATGTGTGTTCTGTAAAAAGATGCCAAAATCAAAATGAAGGTTCAAGAAGGACATTACATTTCATAATCACACACAAATGCCATCCTGATTTAGTGTCTACGGCAGGGGTGTCAAACTCAAGGCCAGGGGCTGGTTCCGGCCCACAGGGTACTTAGATCTGGCCTGTGGGGCCACCCTGGAAACAGTGAAGGACTAGCCAGCAGTGCTTCTGCCAGAGAAAATGGGCTCCTGAGCACTGTTTTTGGCTGCTAAGGCCTCCTGCAACCCTCTGCTAGTGAAAATGGAGCTAGGGAGGGCTGCGTGCAGGGGTGGGATTCTACTAGTTCGGGCCAGTTCAGGCGAACTGGATGTTAATTGTACATCTGGCTCAGGGAACCGGTAGTTCCGAAGACCAGCTGGCCACCCACCCCACCCCGTGCCTCTCAGTAGTCCCCATGAGCCTGGTTCTGGTTCCCATGTAAGTGCAGGGAGGCTTGCAAGGCCAAAAATGGGGCGTGTGTGTGTGGGGGTGCGCTGCACCCTCCGTGCCCCGTTTTCCCTCCCAGGAGGCTCCAGGGAGGCTTGCTAGGCTAAAAACGGCCTATTTTTGCTTTCAGAGGGGGTGATGGAGGAGTGCTGCCTGTCACACTCTCTGGCCATGCCCACAGAACTGGTTGTTAAGAAATTTGAATACCATCCCTGGCCACGTGAAGCCCCCCCGAGCTCCATTTTCACTGGCAGAGGGTTGCAGGAGGCTGTGGCAGCTGAAAACAGAGCTCGGGAACCCGCTTTTGCTGGCAGAGCGCTTGGGCCACCAAAGGCACCCCTAACACGAGTGACGTCAAGCAGGCCACACCCATCCTGGCCACACCACGCCCCCACCCCCTGAGGTCAAACACAACCCTGATGCAGCCCTCAATGAAATCGAGTTTGACACCCCTGGTCTAATGTAACGTACACTAGGCTTTAGTGTTGTCTGATTTCAAGATAATGTAGACATGTTACCCAAACACACAGAATTGCTGCTCTGTCTGCACCAAGGACTCTTAGGCTGAGGAACAAAAAGCTGAATCAACTGAAAGACCCATGTGCTCACTGTGACAATACCCACAACTCAGGAGTGAAGTTATGGTTGGTGAAGTTGATGGAACCAGCAGAGATGGCTAAATTAACTTCTGTGGTTAGAGAAAATAACAATAGCCACATTTATGGTTGACTGGAAACTTCTTGTTACTTTTTGCATAAAATGGAGAAAAATGCACTGAGGATTTGTGATGTCGATGATTAGAAAAAACTGGAGAGTAGATCATTACTTTGTAATGATAGAAGAAGTGATAGCTTTGCAATTGTACTTATATGTGCTGCAAAATCGGAAGCTTCGCCTTCTTTTAATTTTTTCTTTCTGCAATTTTTTTTGATTTTCCTTTTCTCTCTTTTCTGCCTCTGCTTTTTGTTATTTTCTGTTGGTTTCATTCTGAAACTTTCATTCTTTGAAAAACTTTCAGAAATTCATTGTTTAGAAAAAAAGAAGAATAAGAAACACAGAAGGGAAAGTTGTCCTCAAAGGAATGAGCTCATTGTATATTATACATTCTATTTCTATAGCTCAGAAGAGGAACCAAGAGTGAAGCAGTAGCAATTTCACCATTTTCAGCAAATTCTGATTTCTGATCAGTGTGATTAATCTGATCAATTTTGTTCACATACAAAAAACCTAGAAAAGCACTGGTTTTTCAGATTAATAGAAAGAAACCATGAGAGCTGATTTTTTTTTTTTTAAAAAAATGGAATTCTGAAGTGCTCCGTCAGTGTACCATCAATTCTCTGCCGAATCCTTGTTCAGTCCACAGAGTACTGATTTAGAACAGCTCAAGTAACAAAGGTGTTACACGATATAGAGACAGCTCTTTTAGAGAAAACTACTACTTCTGTTTGCAGGGGAGCGGTGGGTGGGGGGATGTATGTGCTGGCAAATGATGAACCATTCATCACAACAGCACAATGCAAACTCAATCAATCAGAATAGAGCTGGAAGGGACCTTGGAGGTCTTCTAGTCCAACCCCTTGCTCAAGCAGGAGACCCTATACCATTTCAGACAGGTGGCTGTCCAGTCTCTTCTTAAAAATCTCCAGTGATAAAGCACCCACAACATCTGAAGACAAGCTATTCCACTGGTTAATTGTCCTCACTGTTAGGGAGTTTCTCTTTAATTCCAGGTTGCTTCTCTCCTTGATTAGTTTCCATCCATTGTTTCTTGTCTTGACTTTTGGTGCTTTGGAAAATAAGTTGACTCCCCTCTTCTTGTGGCAGCCTCTCAAATACTGAAATAATGTTATCATGTCCCCCCTAGTCCTTCTTTTCTCTAGACCAGCCAAACCCAAATCCTGCAACTGTGAGATAGTTAAGTGAGTTTTGCACCATTTTTATGACTTCTTTTTTCCTACCGTTGTTAAGTGAATTGCTGCAATTATTAGGTTAGTAACATAGTTGTTAAATGAATCTGACTTCCCCCTTGACTTTGTCTGTCAGAAGCTGGCAAAAGGTAATCATATGACTCTGGGACGCTGCAACCATTGTAAATACATCCCAGTTGCCAATCTTCCAAATCTTGATCACATGACCATGGGGATGCTACAGTGGTCATAAGTGTGAAAAACGGTCAGAAGTCACTTTTTTCACTGCTGTCGTAACTTTGAATGGTCACTAAATGAATGTATTGTAGGTTGAGGAATACCTGTATACTCACAGATTTGCCAGCATCGTATATCTTTTCTGGAATGGACAATCTGGATTCAGGTATATTCAAAGTGAAGGCTACCACACCATTGTGTACCACAAGTGTTGTGTTAAAAGCAAAAAATAATAATAATTATGGCTTGGCATGATGTACAACCTCACCCGTTGTGATATAGCACTACTTCTTCAAGAAAGTGCCTTTTAAGAATTCCTCTCCTTGTGTTCTTTGTCAATGTAGGCACACTATTACTACCAGATATCTGCACGAGTCAAAAAGAGGGCTGTGAAAATATTTACAGACCCCTCACATCCCGACATAAACTGTTTCAACACCTTCCCTCAAAACGATGCTATAGAGCACTGCACACCAGAACAACTAGACACAAGAACAGTTTTTTTCCCAAAAGCCATCACTCTGCTAAACAAATAATTCCCTCAACCCTGTTCAACTATTACAAAGTCTGCACTACTATTACTGTTAACCTTCTCATCAATCCTTATCACTCATCCACTCCCACTTGTGACTGTATGACTGTAACATTGTTGCTTCTATCCTTACGATTTATATTGACTGTTTCCTAGTATGATTTGATTGCTTATTGTATCTTATGTCATTAAGTGTTGTAGCTGATGATTCTTGACCCTTGATGAATGTATCTTTTCTTTTATGTATACTGAGACAAATTCCTTGTGTGTTCAATCACACTTGGCCAATAAAGAATTCAAATTCTAATTCTAAAATGATAATGAAAGCTACTCAGTTTTTTTTTTTTTATTGCGGGCCCACTAAACCTTATTAAGCTGGAGCAAGGCCTAGGCTGGAACATTGTTTTCTCACTTACCAGTCTGGAAAGGATTGGCTGTTGACATAAGACAGAGTGTGTATGTGTGTGTTTGGGGTGGGGTGGGGACTCCGATGTCTCTTTTTCATTTCTTCAGCAGTTTACTCTTTACCTCCCATTTCCACCTCAACTGATCCTCGCAGAAAGCAGAGAATGAATACATTAGGGTTCCCATTTCTCGCACTATTTTCTTGCTTGCTGTTGCAAAGACTACTGTAGCACATCAGAGAGAAGGCATTTAGAAACAGTAGCCTAGCTTTTAAAGGGCCCATCAATATTTCTGGGTCAGGAGATCCATTTCCCTTAATAGAGCTTGCATCCTATAAAGCATCCTATGATAGTTTTTTGCATGTGGCCTCCCCATACTAGAGTTTCTGGGGGTCTTATATAGGGTGTCATCTCTCATGCTGAAAAACCTCCCTTTCCCCGCCTGGGTATGATATGACTTCAATGTTTAATCAATTAATTATGTTAATCAATTAACATCTCCAATGAAGTATAATTTGTTTTTGTTTTTTTAATACACATTTTTTGTCAATGCAAGCAATTATTTCTGCAGCACAGAAATTATAACAGGTGATGTATCAGCCAGGGTTTTGTGTTTGTGTGTGTGTGTGTGTGTGTGTCTGAGTGCATAAGGTCTTAACACTTTCCTTGAGCTGACTCTTTCAGTTATGCGAAACCCAAATGCTGCTTCAGCAAGATATATCTTCCAGAAAGCAAGCAGCTTATTCAGCTCCCTCTTTCCCAGGCTTAAATCCACTCATTTCCAACTAATTCCAAGCAACATTCTCAACTCAATCTCTGCCCTTTTCCTCCTCCATTCGCAAAACGGCTTTTGTTCTTCTTTGTTGTTCCCAGTCAGACAGATTAGGGTTGACATCTGTATTTCAGTTTACAGCTCCATTA
This sequence comes from Notechis scutatus, assembly GCF_049901735.1. Lineage (NCBI taxonomy): Eukaryota > Metazoa > Chordata > Lepidosauria > Squamata > Elapidae > Notechis > Notechis scutatus. The sequence goes on along the minus strand of NC_142009.1, from coordinate 130,249,680 downwards.
GCTCCATTCCTGCACCCTTCTGATGGAAGGGACTGTAGAACGATGTGGGTCTCAAAAGTAGGTGAAGATACCCCAGTGTCCTCTTTTCTTTCTTCTCCAATTTGCCTTCTGATACTTTTCTTCTGTCTTCCAAGCAGCAGACTAATAGTTGATTTGAACTGAGTTCTTGTGGAAGACTTAATTAACCTCTAGACCATTTTTTTAAAAAACTTTTCCCCTGTTAGAACCTGTTCCCATTTTTTAAAAAAAAACTATAGAACACCCAAAAGAGCTTTTTTTGGTATGTTTTTATTGATATTCAGTGTATTAAAAATTAAAATTGATACTTTCACTGCCATTACCACTGCTCATGATTATTTGATGAGATTTTAATATTGTATTATTTTTCAACATAGGCTGGCAAATAATTTTGATTTTTTTTAGATCATTGAGAGGGCGTTGGGATCCTAGAACATAGTATAAGAAACACTGCTCTAGGTGGCTTCCAATGAGAATCATGGCAAACTAGACATCTCTGGAGAAGTAGGGACCACATTGTGGTGGAGAATACTGACCAGAGGGTGAATGCTAACCTGCAAAGTCTCTCCATGCAAAGGAGAGATTGTGAGATTGCCCATTTGCACTCCAGACACTTGCTCCTTGGGAGTCAACTGCAGAAATGGTACTTTTGCAGTTGGCTGATGAGTTGGCCAGATGGGAGTCAAAGGTTTCCCATCTAAGTTCACAGCCTTAAGATACCCTATAGGACACCTATAAGTTCAGCCAAGCTTCATTTCTTAATCACTTTTGGATGTAATTAATTTACAGGTAAAGAGGAATTTTCTTTGCAGCAGAATAAGATTTCATTTAATGCATTATCATTTATTTCATTACTCATTGGATTACAAAGAAATAAAGAAAAATGTTTTAAGAACTTCTGCCAAAAAGCCTAAGAAGGAGTTGATGTAAGAAAGTCTAAAACAGATCAAGGGGGCAGATATTTTGAAAGATTATTTTTAGTAAAAGTGTTTTTGAATAAATCGGAATTAAGATGAATGAACTGGACCTTCATGGGAATGTTTATTTATTATTGTAGCGTGCTGACAATTTGTGGATTGTACTATAGAACAAAAGATAATGTGGTGTTGACTGTAACTGTGGAGATATGGATAGTAATGTTGACTGTAACTACAGAGTGGCATTTGATACAAAGGCACAGGATAAAAGAGGGGGGAAAGTGGGGGGCCCTGCCTGGTTCCTTCTTGTTTTAGATACTTTCACTCTGAGATTATATCATAATGCCAACTATTTGAAAAGCATCCAGAATGGAGGAGAAGGGAGGATTGTCACAACAACCTGCAGAGAGAGGAATTACATAAGATTTGCTTCAGAAAATGTTTGAGCAAATTGACGAAATTGAGTTAGCTGAATCATTTGATATTAAATTGACAGTTTTCGGGAAAAAAAAAAAAGAATGGTTGAAAGCATTGGAAAGATGAAAGAAGAGATGAAAGAAGAAGTTAAGGAGATGGGAAGCTCTGTAAAAAAAATAAGTGCCTCTAGATGTAAAACAAATTAATGACAAAGTGAGCATTTTGGAGAGTAAGATAATTATAGACAGCTATAAAGAGAACTAGATAATTTGGCTCTTGTGGAACAGAGAAAGAAAAAAAATTGTTTGAGACTTTGAGCTATCCCATAGTTTTCTGATAAAGATGGAGAAAAGATTATTAAAGTCTTTTTCTTTTTTATTGTGAAGAGGATACACAAGCAGAAATCGATCAACTTCATAGAATAAATTCAAGATTTGTAAGAATAAGAAATAAGAAATTATTTTGGTACACTATATCAAAAAAAGATGAGAGAACAAGTTGCAATAGCATTTTACTAAAAGACTGAAGATGGAGAATATAGATATATTCGTCCCTAAAAATTTTAACCAAGAGTATTTTTTTTTATTTTAAGATTAAAGCAAGAAATGATCCCATTTTATAGGACAAATTGGAACATTTTTTTAAAATTTTAAAAACATTAAACAGATGTTTTGACTGAATTCTGCCCAGAAAGCAAGAGATTTTTTTAGAAAAATTCAAAGAAGATTTGGAGGAGATTCAAATGAAGGTGTCAGAGGATGCTACACAAAAACTCCAACCGATGATACTGAACAAGACAGTACAAGTAATATTTCTACATTTTGGACTTGATTATGGATTACAAATACTGCAATATAATAAAACAAATACTCCCTAAAAGAGAAAAAGTCATCATTTGATAACATTAAAACAACATATAATTTTCTTACAAGAGACATTTTTCTTTTTTAAAAAGATATAAAATATTTTCTCTCCACAATTGTACAGAATTTACATTAAAATCATTCATGGTAAATTATCAAAAGTTTTTTTTATTGATAAATAATTAGGGATAGTTGATATATGGGGATCAAAAATGGCAATTCAAAAGAATATACCTATTTTTCAGAAAGATATAGATTCTTTTCAAGAATAGATATTCTGACTTCAAATAACCACTAAGGTCTCTAAAGCAGAGATATTACCAAACAGTTTTTAAGATCATATTGCTGTGAGTTTTGTTTATAAAATAAAATCTAATTCTTTCAGAAGGAAACTAATTGTAAAAAGAAATTAAAATAAATTTTCCAATATAATGTAAAGCTTTATTAGAGGTTATTTTATACAATCTAATAGTGAACCCAAAAAGAAGAAGAAAAAGAAAACATAAGCTATTTTGGGTGAGATAAAGGAAAAAGAAAGAGAATTTAAAAAATTCCCAGAGTAGATAAGCATGTCTCAGCAGATTTAGCTATTATAATTAAAGTTATCTATTTTAGCAAATAGATTAACAAAAAGAGAAATGATGATAAAAATGAATTATGTAAAGTAAAAAAAAGTGTTTGCCAATAAACCAGGGTAGTGGCTGGTATATAAGTGAAAGAAAAGAAAAAGAGAATTGAAATTACAAGAGGGAGATACTGTGTTCATGTACAATGTGACCATAGAAAAAACATTTGATCAATATTATTTAACTTGTAATAGGAAGTGACACCTCTTTAGAGAAAAGAGACAGATAGCAAAAGAAATTTACAGAGCAACAGAGACAAATTATGATTGGATCTATAACAATAAGAGAAGTTTTTGAAGCTATATAAAAAATTAAACCAGGAATGTCTCCTGGATTATCAAGTTTGTATTCTAAATGCCAGAAAATTGCAAAGAAGGCAATATAGTACTAATATGTAAGGAGGGACAAGAAATTATTGATAATAGCATTACTGAATAATAGATATAAATTGTTCACAATGATTTTGACAGCCTGAAAACAGTGTTGGAAACTTTTATTCATGACAATCAATTTTATCTAACAAAATTACTTTTTGGAGCAACATAATGAAAAACAAACTGCATTGATTTTCCTAAATGCAGAGAAGGCCTTTGATCATTTCAACTGGACTTTTCTGTTTAAAGTATTGGAAGATAATAATTTTGGAGATAATTTTATAAAATGAGTAAGCTTGATTTTTACTTCCCAGAAAGCACAATTAATTAATAGAGATCTATTATCAATTATAGTTCCCACTTTTTTTAATTTTGGCTCCTGAAATAGTGAACAGAGATATAAGATAAAATGAGAAGATTGTTGGAGTAAAGATTACAAAAGAGATTTACAAATTAACAGCTTTTGTAGATGGCTTGAGGTTTTGGAAGATCTTTTAAAGAAAATTGAAACTTTAATCAACAAATTTTAAAAATGGTGCCTTAGTAGACTTTAAGAGTGATAAACCAAACAAAGATGTTAACAAAATATGAAAATAGAAGGGCAAAGAGAATTGACGAATAAACAGGCTTTAAGATTGAGAAGAAGATAAAATACACTGCTCAAAAAAATAAAGGGAACACAAAAATAAGACATCCTAGATCTGAATGAATGAAATATTCTTATTAAATACTTTGTTCATTACATAGTTGAATGTGCTGACAACAAAATCACACAAAAATTATCAATGGAAATCAAATTTAGCAACCCATGGAGGTCTGGATTTGGAGTTACAGGCTGATCCAACTTTGATGTAATGTCCTTAAAACAAGTCAAAATGAGGCTCAGTAGTGTGTGTGGCCTCCACGTGCCTGTATGACCTCCCTACAATGCCTGGGCATGCTCCTGATGAGGTGGCAGATGGTCTCCTGAGGGATCTCCTCCCACACCTGGACTAAAGCATCCCCCAACTCCTGGACAGTCTGTGGTGCAACGTGGCGTTGCTGGATGGAGTGAGACATGATGTCCCAGATGTGCTCAATTGGATTCAGGTTTGGGGAATGGGCAGGCCAGTCCATAGCATCAATGCCTTCGTCTTACAGGAACTGCTGACACACTCCAGCCACATGAGGTCTAGCATTGTCTTGCATTAGGAGGAACCCAGGGCCAACCTTACCAGCATATGGTCTCACAAGGGGTCTAAGGATATTATCTCGGTACCTAATGGCAGTCAGGCTACCTCTGACGAGCACATGGAGGGCTGTGTGCCCCCCTAAAGAAATGCCACCCCACACCATTACTGACCCACTGCCAAACCGGTCATGCTGGAGGATGTTGCAGACAGCAGAACGTTCTCCATGGCGTCTCCAGACCCTGTCATGTCTGTCACATGTGCTCAGTGTGAACCTGCTTTCATCTGTGAAGAGCACAGGGCACCAGTGGCGAATTTGCCAATCTTGGTGTTCTCTGGCAAATGCCAAACATCCTGCACGGTGTTGGGCTGTAAGCACAACCCCCACCTGTGGATGTTGGGCTCTCATACCACCCTCATGGAGTCTGTTTCTGACCGTTTGAGCAGCCACATGCACATTTGTGGCCCGCTGGAGGTCATTTTGCAGGGCTCTGGCTATGCTCCTCCTGTCCCTCCTTGCACAAAGGCGGAGGTAGCGGTCCTGATGCTGGGTTGCTGCCCTCCTATGGCCTCCTCCACATCTCCTGATGTACTGGCCTGTCTCCTGGTAGCGCCTCCATGCTCTGGACACTACGCTGACAGACACAGCAAACCTTCTTGTCACAGCTCGCATTGATGTGCCATCCTGGATGAGCTGCACTACCTGAGCCACTTGTGTGGGTTGTAGACTCCGTCTCATGCTACCACTAGAGTGAAAGCACCGCCAGCATTCAAAAGTGACCAAACCATCAGCCAGAAAGCATAGGAACTGAGAAGTGGTCTGTGGTCACCACCTGCAGAACCACTCCTTTATTGGGGATGTCTTGCTAACTGCCTATGCTTTCTACCTGTTGTCTATTCCATTTGCACAACAGCATGTGAAATTGATTGTCAATCAGTGTTGCTACCTTAAGTGGATAGTTTGATTTCACAGAAGTGTGACTGACTTGGAGTTACATTGTGTTGTTTAAGTGTTCCCTTTATTTTTTTGAGCAGTGTATTTCAGTATCACTATGACTATGAATATGTTAGTTCAAAATAACCATGTTAAGACAGGGAATGAGGTTAAAAAGATCTCTTGGGAGATATAAATGGGAGAAATTACAACTGTGATTGCTAGTGAGAATTTCTGTGATTAAGATGATTGTCTTTCCTAGACTGATACTTTTGTTTCAGACAATATCATTTTTGACAACTAATATACCATTTAGACAATGGTAGAAGGATATATACAAATTTGTGTGACAGAGGAAGAAAATCACAAATGAAACATAAGATGTATAAACATTTTAAGTCTGAGTATTTAATAGAACTGTGTACAAATGATGAATGTATAATTCCAAAGATGTAAAATTTTGGTTATCATACACAGACGGAACAATAGCAAAATATGTGGCTGAAAGAACTGAAATTTACATTATGCTATGATCTTAAACAGAATTTTTATAAAATGAATAAATTGTTGATATATGCCACTAGATAAATAGTCTTGATTTTAAGATTAATATACAATTGAAACTGGAGACTTTTCTTTTGGGACTGATGGACAGGCAGTTGGAAAACAATAGTTGAATTTTGATTTTATACATGATAACCACAGCTAGATTATTATTTGCACCAAAATGAAAAGATATACTCACAGTGATAGTTATGTAAGGAATTGGCGGAAATGGACAAATTAACTTCGTTGATAAAAGACAATAAATGACAATACATTTATTGCTGACTGAAAACCCCTTATAGATTTTTGTGTGTGTGAAACAGGAAAAAATGACCTTATGATTATAGTTTATGATTAGACAGAATACATTATAGAAAAAAAGAGAGTTATATTCTAACCATAGAGAAAGAGATAAATTTACAATTTAGTTTTAATTTTTTAAACTTTTTCCCTCTTTCTCTATATAAATTTCTATTTGTTTTTATCTTCTTTCTTAATTTTTTAAAATAAAATTATAGAAGCATAAAAAGAAATCTAGTTCTAGACAAAGGATTTTAAATTGCTTCAAGCCCGATGCCTCATATTTAAAACCACAGAAAAATTGTCAGCTATAAATGCAGGGGTGGGCTGCTAGAAGTTTGCAGGGGTTTGGGAGAGCTCCTAGCTAAGATTCTGTGCAGTTTGGAGAACCCTCAAATCCCACTCCTGGCTGGCCCCGCCCACCCTTCCCAGGAGTCTCCACGCGGCCTGTTTTGGACACAGGTAAGTACAGGGTGCATGTGGAGGCTCAGGGAGGACGAAAAGCAGGCCTCCCAGAGGCTCCAGAAGGCCAGAAACAGGCCAGTTTCCAGCTTCCAGAGGCTTCCAGAGCTCAAGGAAAGCCGCCAGAACCCGGGGAGGGTAAAAATGCCCTCCCCCCACTGTGCTGCAGGAGGTCGACTATGCCATGCCCGCCATGACCACTCCCACCTAGCAACCGGGAGAGAACCCATTGCTAAAATTTTTGAAGCCCACCCCTGTATAAATGGGAAGCCAATTCATATTTACAAAACATTAGAAGGCTGGTTCTAGATCATTAATGAGGAATCTTACCTAGTAGAGGGGTCCACTAGTAAGTATTGTATTCCTTTCAGCTCAATGTCAGAATTTGCAGCATCTTTTTAAAATATCTTTTTGAAGAGAATGCATAATAGTTTTAAGCCACAAAAGCATCTTATGATTAATGTTATTATATATCATAGCAAAAAATGTAACGTTGTTAAGACACAAAATTCTGCCTTATCATTTCAGATTCAAGTACTGAGCTTGTGGAAGACTCTGTAGTCTCATAGGACAAGCTATTCTAGGAAACATTGTTAAAAAATAAAACTATTCATCCAGATGGTTAATATTTCATTCTGTATTGGTAGATTTAAAAAAAGGGTTTTTAAAAAAAAACTTTCCCTCCAAAAGGAAATCTGCATTTGTATGCTACACACACATGCTAGTATTCCATTAAAAAGAAAATAAAAGTGTGTGTGGTACGTTTCAGGAATTTAATCAGAAAATAAACTGAGGTAAATTTTGGTAGTATTCAAGGAGAAATAAGATGATTGAAGAAACAAGCAGTCTCTCTTTAAGATTTTATTTTGATTTGTCAATCGCTTACAAGATAATAGGTATAAGTATAAACATGAGTAAGAATACAGGAAATAGGTACGAATAAATGGGGACAAAAGGACAAAAGGACAGGGACCGTAGGCACAATTGTGCATTTATGCACGCCCCTTAAAAAGATGTTTTGCTGTAAATTTCAATACAGTGAAAGCACATCTGCAGAGAAAGTCTCTAGCAGTTGCTGCATTGAAGTGAAGAGAACTGAACTGCTGATTTTTTTATTGGTCTCTTGTTAAATGATGCTGCTGAACTACAATTCCCAGCATCCATCAGAATTGGCTAAGCTGACTATATGTTGTGACTCTGGGAGAATCCATGCTTCCTTCTTTGCCTTAGGCATCCATAATGGAGATTGTAGGAAAACTGAATATAATCATTCACCCATCTTTATAGAGGAAGATGTCAGGCAGCAATCTGTGCCTTCAGTTGTTGTTGTTGTTGTTGTTGTTGTTGTTATTATTATTATTATTATTATTATTATTATTATTATTATTATTTATTATTATTTATTTATTATTATTATTATTATTATTATTATTATTATTATTATTATTATTATTATTATTATTATTATTATTATTATTATTATTATTATTATTATGTAAAAAAATTGGAAAGCCAGAGACTAACTAGAGATAAAGTGGTGAAGTTCTAGACTTTATTAAGAAGATGAGCAATAGCAGATCCCCAGGTGGTAATGGAGGCACTTAGAAGGTAGCTCAGCTGAGAACTAAATGTAATGATCATGCTCAATATTTCTTGTAGAAAACCCTTATAAATCAATTCCCAGAGTTGCAAAGATTTACACGGAGATTTATGATGATGATATCACCATCCATTTTTATTTCTTCCTCCCATTTCTACAGATAACTTCATTATTAGTGGTAAAAACATAAGCACATCTGAACAGTAAAGCTAAAAGTCAGCATTTTTTTTCAGTAAGCCAAAAAGCCTGTCCATGGATTAAAAAAAAAAAGCAAAAGAAGTGCTTTAGATTTCGGGTCAAAGATGAATCATTAAGGGCATTAAGGCATTCTTCTTTTAACACATATTATCAATATTATAAAATCCCTCTTGCAATAAATTGTAGAGGTTAGTTCTCTAGTCTCTGGAATCTTAATGTTCTCACCTTCTGTTTTCTAAGGAATACTTTTACTTAGGCAGCAGCTAAGGTAGAAAATGAATGAAGAAGAAATGGCTGAAATGAAGAGGTTAGTGACTTGGGTTTCTCTTAGGTCAACAGCCAGTCCCTGCAACAGGAAATAAAGTTACATACCAAGAGAGATGTTGTTTGCACTGTCCAAAGGAGAGGTACATAAAATACTGGGATCGATTTTGCAAACCACAGGTTTTTTGACGTTTAGTTGAAATCCCAAATTGTTCTGACACCTTAACTACAGTTTTATTTAATATTTTTCTTCTTCAGATGATGCCTCTTAGAGAATGTTCTACCTAATGTATAGGAGGGAAAGAGGAGATTATGTACCAGGAGAGGAGAGAAAAACTTTGAGAATTGGTAAATTATGTTCAAAGTTATGCTAGATGTACTCCTAAAATAATAATAGGTCTTAGAATCCTGTTGGTGAGGGAAATTTCTGGAATTTCAGTCTGTAGAGATTTTCAGTCATCCAGTTCACAATTGTCTCAAAAATGCTTTTTCTGGATGCAATTAGATTTCTTGTTTTTTCTTTGAAGATGTTTCGCTTCTCATCCAAGAAGCTTCTTCAGCTCTGACAGGATAGTGGGGAATGGAAGGATTTATACCCCTTGCAGAGGTCAGCTGGTCATTTGCATCCTTTTAGAGCAGGGGTGTCAAACTCACGTTGTCACGTGATGTATCGTGATTTCCCCCCCTTTGCTAAAATGGATGTGGGCATGGCCAGCACATGATGCATCCGGCCCCCAGCCCACTAATTTGGCAGCCCTGTTTTAGAGGGTCATTGAAGCCCTTGGAGGTTTCTCTGTGTCCTCACAGAGGTCACACCATTCAAATGAACACCCTTTGAATGGTGTGGGAGTAGGAATGGATTTCCAGAGGAAAAAATTGCAGACTACAGGAACCGGGAGCACAACTGAGCTGACCCTGAGGAAACAGAGAAACTTCCAAGTGCTTCAACAATTCTCTAAAAAGATGCAAATGACCAGCTGTCTGCAAGGAATAGAAATCCTTCCATTCGCCACTATCCTATCAGAGCTGAAGAACCTTCTGGAATCTTCAAAGAAAAAACAAGAAGTCCAGTTGCCTCCAGAATTCTGGAATTTCATTCCAATCCCTGAAAACTGTTGGAATAATAAAACTGATGATGACCTTTTCTGATAATAGGTTGGAAATCTCAAAGATGCTTTTTCAAGAGGCAACTGGACTTTCCTTTCTTTTCTCCCTGAAGATGTTTTGCTTTTCATCCAAGAAGCTTCTTCAGTTCTGAAGCACCTTTGGGACAACCATGACCTGGGAGATGAGAATCTCCACAGATGACAGGTTAGAAGTCTCTCTGCCCATGAATTTCCTTCTCAGTCTTAGAGACTTTCCTAAGATTGTTCCTTATAATGACTTAAACCTCTGCCCACTAAGCACACAAACTGTAGAAAAAACATTACAAATGGCAGTAACAACAGCAATAAAGCATTCAGGTAAAACTATCAACATCAGCATCCCATCCCATCCTCAGGTGACATTGAAAACAGTGGTGGTATTCTAACGGTCTGGCCTGGTTCAGGCGAACCGGTAGCTCCGAGTATCATCTGTGAATGAACCGGTGTTCTCCAACAATCAGCTGCTGGGCCCTCCTGCCCACCCCGGCTCTATCCTGGTTTCGAAACTCAGCTGCTTCACGCAGCACAGCGGATTGCCGCGTGTCAGCTGTTGAAGACACAGGGAGAGTGCAGGATTGCAGGAGGTTAGTAGCAGGGGTGGGATTCAAATTTTTTAATATTTGGTTCTGTGGGCGTGGCTTAGGTGGTGGGCATGGCTTGGTGGTCATGTGACTGGGTGGGTATGGCTTGGTGGTCATGTTATTGGCTGGGCATGGCCAACTCAATATCACCCACATCGAGGCACGCATCTCCTCGCCTGGCCTCTCATGACTATGGGGATGCTGCAATAGTCGTAAGTGTGAAAAATTGTCATAAGTCACTTTTTTCAGGGCCATTGTAACTTTGAATGGTCACTCCACACAAGCAAAGTACCAGCAAAGGAGGGGAAAAAAGCTCCAGAGAAGTTCCAGAGACTCCTGTCTACTCCTGCCAAGAATGTGAAAAGGGTTAACGGAGAGGCAGTTTCTGTAAGCAACACCAGAATGTTTCCTTCCTGCCTTCCTTACAGGATTAGGCCAGTAATTTCTTCTAACAACCAGTTCTCCAAACTGCTTAGAATGTTAACAACCGGTTCTAGCGAATAGGTGCAAACTGGTAGAATCCCACCCCTGGTTAGTAGCAACCCTCTCTGCCCGCACAAAGCGCGACCACTAAGCCACACCCACAGAACCAGTGGTAAAAAAAAAATTGATTGAAAAGACCTCAGACTTGATGCAGTCCAAGCTCAGAAAATACATTTTAGACTTTCACTTAGGGTCAGTGAATTTTACGTCTAAAGGCAGATGAACACCAATAAGTATCAGAGGATCAGGGACTGGCTTATCATTAGGCCAAATGACGCAACTCCCCTAGACAGCTGATTTAGCATTTCATAAAAGGGCAGCAGGATGTTAGCTATCCAATTTGTCATTGCTGTATTTTTTACTGCCAGGAACCCAAAGAGGGTCTGTGGAATTTTTTCTGCCTCGGTGCCAAAATCATTTGGCTGGTCTTGGGTCCAATGAGTTTTGTCTTGGGAGGGTTGGGATGGGTGTGGGGAGCGAGATTTGTAGTTTTCGCAGAGACTAATGGGATAAAAAAAAAAATCTTCCAAATGATATCACAGTTGTACAGCAACAGTATTTTTTTTTTTCTTCTAGTTTCCCAGCTGTGCAGTTTGTTGCCATTCCCTGATGGTATAGAAGCTCACACAGTCTCTCTCTTTTTGAACGCATAACTGGGAACCTGGGTCCCCAAACTACTCTCCATTCTCTGAAATTCAGCCCTGTGGGTCATGCGTACGTGCCACCTGGTTTGAAGGGAGTGCTGTTGTTTTTCCAAGAGGAAACAAAGCTCCTCTGAGACACTTCAGCAAAGAATCAGAGAGACCCTTCTCTTGCAGCTGGCTTTGTTACTGGCACTGAGACATGGAAGGAGGAGGCTGAAGCCTGTCGTTTATGCAAGGGAGAAAGGGACGGGCAGCCATGTCAGAATGATGCCTATTTTGCTAGTCTTGCAGAAGAGGTCTGGCAGGATGTGCTTGCAGCTGACATCAAACGACATAAGGGGTGCTTTCAGCAGTTGACTGAAATGCATCTGCTTTTGCCTCATTTGCTGCATGGACTTCTAGAGCTGATTCTCCACACATGAATGAGGGGTGGAAGAAATTCACATAAATCACATAAAGAGATTCATAATAAAAGGTATAGCATTATTTAAGGTAGGCAGAAAGAAAACACTGCTTCCCTCTCCTCTCTTCTCCTCCCCTCCCTCCTTTCCTCTCCTTCTTCCCCTGACATCCTTTCTCCTCTCCCGTCCCTTCCTGTCTCTCTCCCCTCCTCTCCCCTCCCCTCCTCTCTTCTCTCTTCTCCCCTCTCCCTTCCCCGCCCCTCTCTCCTCTCCTCTTCCCTCCCACTCCATTGCTGGAGTGGTCAAGTAAGGCTTATGGAAAAAATCTTCTAAGTCCTACCAGAATTTACCTCCACAAGCAATCATCAAGCTAGCTAGCTAGCCAGGTGACTTACTGAGATTTTTATATTGGATGATCCCCAAGCCTCTGAGAACACATCAATAATCCAATATAATAAAAACAATCCAAATTAAACAGATGGCAACCCTTCATCCTCACTCTGCATGATATTTGTCAAAGGTATCTTTTGGAGTGAGGGCAACAAATTAACCCCTGTGGGCAATGCATGCCACAACATGAGGGCTACAACCAAGCTTCTTGTTCCATCTCCTTCACCCCACACATGGTGGCAGGATAATAAACGGGCCTTCTCTAGTGACCTACCTTCCTTCACATCCACCCTTCCATTCTGTCCATCAACATCTTTCTTAACCACTTTACCTTTTAACCTAAGCTTCCTACCCCTCTCCTTGTTCAGTGTCATTTCATTCAATCAATCTAATTTCCTCAGACCTAAGCACATTGCCCTTAAATAAGAAACAAAATGCCCCATGGGCTAACAGCAGCCTCACTCCATGCCATCTTTTAGTATTTCATTCAGAGGGTTTTTTTTAGTCCTACCTGGTAATGCCTGGGTTTATACCAGAAAACCTTTGCATGCAAGGCACGTCCTGTGTTGCTGAATTGCAGTCCTTGAGGAATGCTGTAGGATGGGAGACGTTGTGTAAAAGATTGGTAGTACTGCACTGCTGAGTGCGGTGGTTGCTACCTGTGACCTTTTAAATGCTTTTAAATGATTGCTTATCCATCTGTTTTGGTCTGCAATAACTGATAATACGATTCTGACAAGTGACTCCTTTTCCAACATGCACAATTAAAGCATGAGACAAAAATTCCCAAGGTAACTCATAAATGGCGTCTTCATTAATCATGGAGATAGGAAGCCTTATTGCTCAACTTTGTTGATGAAAATTATGCAGTAAGACTGCTTTATGCCTTTTTCACTTCTCTGCTTTTGCTGAGACCCAGGAACTCCAGCCACTTCAAGGCTTTTAAAAGCCTGTTGGAAAAGAAATAAATACATTTAAATAAATAAACAAACAAGTCAGGTTTGCCATCCAGTAACCCCTCCTCTTTATCTATTTATTCATCTCTCTCACTCTCTTATCTATCTATCTATCTATCTATCTATCTATCTATCTATCTATCTATCTATCATGTATCATTTATCTATCATCTACCATATATTTAATATTTCATTATCTATCATCCCTCTATCATCTATCTATAGATCTTCTATCATCAACTCAAGACAATAGTTTATTCCTCTGTTTACCACCAGCATGCCAGTTTTGAGCCCTGTTTGATACCTTTTTGGAAATAGTGGCTCTTTCTCACAGAATAAGCTCTCAGCTATGCCTGCAAAGGACATTACCTGATCACAACAATCCCTCTGGAGGACTCTCCCTTTGTTAGAAGGCCAGCCAATAATTGGCTTAGAGACTTGTGCCTCTTTAGCCTCTGGATAGAGTCCTGTGGCTTGTCCCAGATCTTTACAGTTCAGAATTTCTAAAAGTGAGTAGCTGAAAGTTTATTGGGACTGTGGGGAATAATTGTTGCAGGAGGATCACAATAACTTTCTCTATGGTAAGTATTTCTAACAGTCCATCAGCATTAAACACCATTATTTTATAGTGATGATCGTAAAAAAATAGTTTCTTTCAACAGGAGTGTGCAAATCATCAGTTCAGATTTAAAGGGACTTGCCAATCATGCTTAAAATATCTCTGTAATAATTAAGAAACACATCAAAAGCATTTTGAGTGACAACTTAGATGAACACTGAAAAGGTGAACAACTAATCATATGTTCCAATTTCTTCCAACTAGTCATTTGCATACATCTCCCTAGATGATTTTCATAAAGCTTAGCTGTGAATTATTGAGGAATCAAAGAGTCGTAGAGCAGCTGACAGCAATACTTAAACCCCATTTGACCCCATTAAACCCACTGCTTTTTCATCCCCCAATGCCTGGCCTTCAGATACTTCCTTAATCTTGGGATGAGCATCTTGGGGTCAAATGTGCCGACCTATCCTCGTCCTTGTTAGTCTCTCCATTCACTTGATTACTTTTATTTTTAGGTGAATAGTTAAAAACAGATGTGAATGTGTGCTCTAGAAGAAAGCAAAGGGCCACCTTCCAGTATCATTTTTGATATCTGGACTCACTAGGGTCTTTGTAGAAAATTTTAAAAAAGCAGGCAATTTAATCTGGAAGTTAGTCTGGTAAATGAATATTAGATGGTTGGGCCAAGTCCCCCATGGCAATCTCACAATGATAAAACAAGTCAATTTAATGGCAACTCGAAAAAGATCATAGAAATATTTTATTCCCAGGCAGTGCCGGACATGTTAACTCCCAATAAATCCTTTTGAAGTTTTGGAAGTTTGGCTCGAGATTCATGATTTAATTGGGGTAACTGCCGGAATCCTGACATTTAACAGAATAACAGAGTTGAAGGCAGAGGTGGTATTCAGCAGGTTCTGACCAGTTCTGGAGACCTGGTAGCAGAAATTTTGAGTAGTTCAGAGAACCAGCAAACGTCACCCCTGACTGGAGATTCTACAGTATCCTTCCCCTGCCAAGCCCGCCAAGCCATGCTTACAGAACTGGTAGTAAAAAAAATTGAATCCCACCACTGAGGGATCTTGGAGGTCTTCTAGTCCAATCCCCTGCTTAGGCAGGAAACTCTATATCATTTCAGACAAATGGTTGACCAATCATTTCTTAAAAACCTTCAGTGTTGGAGCAGTCACAACTTCTGGAGGGAAGTTTGTTCCACTGATTAATTGTTCTAACAGTCAGGAAATTTCTCCTTAGTTCTAAGTTGCTTCTCTCCTTGATTAGTTTCCACCCATTGCTTCTTGTCCTACCCTCGGGTGCTTTGGAGAATAGCTTGACTCCCTCTTCATTGTGGCAGCCCCTGAGATATTGGAACACTGCTATCATGTATTTATTGACTAAAAATGTATTTATCTTTTATCTCTTCAGGAACTGGCCTGATTAATTTTATCTGTTTTTTTTCCAGATTTCCTATCTTATTCCTCTACTTTGCCACTCAAACATTTGGCAGAAAGGTTTCTGTTGGTTAGCGGTTCAGGGTTTTTTTTCCAGTTGGTGCACACCTAAAATTCAATTATTTATGAGCATTTCCCTTAATGCTCACATGTATTTACAAGAAAATACATTCTTCTGCAGAGTTATGCCTCTTTTTATGAATTGCAAATTTCACCCCAACATTCTAAAAAAAAAATGGAAATGTTGGTATAGGAGGGCACTTTGGAATTTCTTCTATATTCTGTATATCCAGATATAGTTTTCTAATGATTGGGTCAATTTGCTCTCTCATCAGGCAAGTAAAAGAATCTTTCTTCTCATGGAGAGGAGGCAGGAAAAGCTCAGATCTTGGTGTGGGGTAGGTTAGGGAAGGCAAAACACAGAACAAAAGTTGCTTCATCCTACTACTGGTGTGGTGGCAGGGCTCTTTTGCAGTGATAATTACCTATCAGAATTGTGACTTCTTTTCAAGGCATATTCATGAAATTTTCTATAATAGTTATGAGAGATGTGGTGGCCTAGAGCTGAAGATGCTCACCTCCCACTCGGAAGGTTGAGAGTTCAATCCTAGGTAGCAGCGGACGATTCTCTCTCCTAGGGTGCAAAGGAAAAAAATGTGCTACAAACTCCATTGGTGTCAGGGAGGGCATCCAGCCCAGAGGTGGGTATTCAGCAGGTTCTGACCAGTTCTGGAGAACCGGTAGCGGAAATTTTGAGTAGTTCGGAGAACCAGCAAATACTACCTCTGACTAGAAATTTTACAGTATCCTTCCCCTGCCACGCCTGCCAAGCCACGCCCACAGAACCGGTAGTAAAAAAAATTGAAACCCACTACTCATCCAGCCAGTAAGCGCTCAGCTTCATTCAGTCACCATGATTGTACTCCCAAATTAAGGGATTACAGGATCATAAAAAGGGAGCTTGTATAATAGTTATGTTAGTTTAACTCATTTGTGTTTGTTCAGGGACCAGGTTTTATGTTTTATTTCCCCCAGTTTGGATAAATTGCATTTTGGATGCTTGATTTTCACTCTGACTCCTTAAATTTCATTAATGCAAAACAAATTGTACTTTGTTTTTGGAAAATACAGTATGTTTTCTTCTATTCCTCGTGACTCTGTGATGTGTACCAGTGTACCACAGTTACACATATATTGCAGTGCATTAGTTGTATGTGTCTCTGTGTGTGTGTCACAACCTTTCTTTGGAAAGGGGATGACATTAGTGGCACCGAGCAAAATAAATAATGGGCTTGCATCTGTTCTTGGCTATATTTTGAAAAAAGACCCTTGGCGCTTTCCCTTCCTGCTGCTGAAGAGCATTCCTATCAACAAAATACAGCACAAGGAATTTCTCCACAGCCTTTTCAGGATTCTCTCCTTTCCTTGGTGAAATTGATGAAGGCCTGCAGCAAAACAGTTTGCTATTGGCCTGCATGGGACGATGTTCTGAAAGAATTACAGGAGAATTGGATAAAGAGGAAAACACAAAGGAGATGTGGTGACAGCAGTTGGCCCTTCAATGTGGACTTCAATATGGATGAGCATGGCTGGCTCAGGAATTCTGGGAGTTGAAGTCCATAGCTGCCCAACTCTGACCCAAGGATTGGTGCCAGTTGGCTTGCTGGGGCTTCAAAACCAGGTTGGAAGGATTATTTTATTTAAGTCAGTCACTATCACAGATTCTTTTACCTAGAGTATACCCAGGTTAGTGACCTCCAAAACCCCAGGAAGCCAACACAAGGACACCTGGCCTCTAGGTAACACACCCACAAACACTCAAATGCTGATATACACAGCTTAATATATCAATTTACAACAGTTCATTTAGTGACCATTCAAAGTTACAATGACACTGAAAATTACTTACCATTTTTCACACTTAAGAGCATTGCAGCATCCTGATGGTCACATGCTTGGCAACTGACTCATATTTATGATGGTTGCAGTGTCTTGGGGTCATGTGATCACCTTTTGCGACCTTCTGATTAGCAAAGTGAATTGGGAAGCCAGATTCATTTAGCAACCGTGTTACTAACTTAACAATTGCAGGGATTCTCTCAGCAATGGTGGCAAGCAAGAAAGATCATAGAAAGGAGCAAAACTGAACAAATGTCTCACTTAGCCAGAGAAATTTTGGGCTCAATTGTAGTCGTAAGTTGAGGACTAGCTGTAATTTAGGAGGCCATCCCCATTCCAAGGAATAATGAGAAATAAATTCCCACCGCACACTTTGGAATAGGTGGAGCTGCCTTGTTTTTCTCTGCTCGTCATTTTGCAATAGTTAAGTGTTCTTATCTTTATAGTTGTTTTTATATTTCTATTTTTATTGTTTTAGATAGTGAGATTGGCAGTCTGTGCACTTAATGATTAAATAAATACAGGTAGCCCTCGTTTAGCTACTACCATTGGAAATGGCAATTTGGGTGTTAAATGAAGCAGCTGCTAAGTGAAACTGCGACTGAGTTTAATGATCTTACTTCAGCTTTCCTTTGCTTTCCAGACTTGTGATGTCACACAGAGTTACTTGTTCCATCATCGTCATCATAACTGTGAATAGTTGCTAAATGTCTACAGAGATTCTGATTCATCCAGTCATGGTTATCCCAAAGATGCCTTTTTCAAAAGACACTGGACTTTCTGGTTTTTCTTTGAAGATGTTTTGCTTCTTATCTAAGAAGCTTCTTCAGTTCTGAGAACGAATTGCCTCTTGAAAAAGCACCTTTAGGACAGTCGCTAAATGAGTTAGTCACTAAATGAAGACTGTGTGACCCTTGATACTGGTACATACGGGCACGTTTTTAGAAAACTTCCTCAGCCTGGTGTCCTCCTGATGTATGGGCACAATAATTTTCAGAAATCTCAGACAACATTATGATTAGTGGCTCTGGAGTTGTAATCCAATTGCATGCATAGCTCACTGAATCAGGATGGTTCCAGAGAAATTTAATTTCCAGTACATTGTTGTTCTTGCTCTGCAGATGTTGTGAATTACAAATTCTACAATTGTTGACCACTCGGCATGTTGGATTCAATAAATGGAAGTTGAAATTCCAAACACTTGGAAGTTATAATGCTGCTTTTCCTTAACTGAGATCTGCTTTGAAACATAAATCTCTTTTCCCCAAATCAAATAACCTGGACAAGAGAAGAGTTTTGTGGAGTTGGATCAGAAGTCCAGAACTCCCAGAACATTTTTCAGAAATAATAGTTTCAAAGAGAAAGTATTTTCTATGAACTATGTGAGCAATATTTAACACTGCATAGGCAGGTGATCAGATTCCATAATTCACATAATTAAATAGAGCTTCACTGAATGTAACTAGTGGGCATATAAGAGCTGCAGCTATGTAAAAGTATGCAGCTTCCTAATTCAACAGAATTTACACTTGTTTCACACTTAAACAATTTATATTTAAAAAACAAACAAATATAATCTTTAAGGGTGACCCTACAGATGTTTAACATTGGGGAGCTGATGGCCCCCCATTGACCTTTAGCTGTCTTGCTTTAGGCCACCATGCAAATTACTGGTAGTTCTTGACTTAGAAGTGGTCTTGACTTCAAATGGTCATTTAGTGACCATTCAAAGTTACAACAGCACTGAAAAAAGTGAGTTATGACTGTTTTTCACACGACCCTTGCAATATCTCCATAGTCAGGTGATAAAAATTCATTTTTTTATTCATAAACATTTTGAATACATTGTATTGTCAGGGCATATTTTTTACAAAAAGGCAAAGAAAGAACAAAAAGGAATATCAACATATATACTAATAACAACAATAATAGTGTAACAGAATAAACTAGATTTCTCTTTATATTAGCTTATTTGTAATTCTGTTGGTTATATTAGCATATTTATAATTATAAATCATCTTTATATTTAATTCATACATAGCAATAATCTTTCTTCATCTAACTTCTACCTCATCTCTAACCATTCATAAAATCAATTCCATGTTAGAGTTTTCTGTGTCTTCTTTGTCCTTTACTTTTAATGTCAATCTATCCATCTCTACACAGTCTAATATTTTCCAAATTACATCCTCATCTGATGGAGTGTTCTCATTTTCCAATATTGTGCAAATACAATCCTTGCTGCTGTCAATACATGCAAAATTAGATATATAGTCCCTTTATCATAGCCCTCTGGCAGTATACCCAACAAAAATATTTCTGGTTTCTTCTCCAAACCCCCAAAACTTTAACCTTAGACTGTCTACTATTGACCTCACCCCTTTTCTAAGAGGTCTGTAGGGGGCGTGCATAAGTGCACCAACGTGCCTACCATCCCTGTCCTATTGTTTCTTTTATTTTTTATTTTTCTTACATGTATCCATGTATTCATAACTATGTTTTTACTTATACCTATTATCTTGTAAGCAATTGACAAAAATAAATAAATAAAATAAAATAAAAAATAAATAAATCTATATGTTGCTTGATCATCTTTTCCAACCATGTATGTATTTTCGTCCAATAGTTTCTTGTTTTCATACAATTCCACCACATATGATAAGTCCCTGTGGTCTGGTTACACTTCCTACACTTGGAGGACATATTGCTAAACATTTTTGCTAATCTTAATGGTGGCAAGTGCCACTTATGAAACATTTTATAGAGATTTTCCTTATATGCAGTAGCCATTGTCAATTTGTAATTCCTATCCCAAAGTTTTTGCCATTTATCTAATTCTATAGTATAGCGGGGGAAAATTGCTCATACAATCATTGTTTCTTTGACTTGTTCCTCTTCCATTTTATAACTTAATAAGTAGTTACCGTGTTTCTCATATAATAAGGCCGGGTCTTATTTTTTTTTGAGCCCCGAAAAAATGGCTAGGCCGTCTTTTCGGGGGTGACTTAATTCCCCCCCCTTGCATCTTTGGGAGGGCGGGCAGTGATGGCTTGGATGTTGACCTTGGTGTTGGTGGGGCACTTCGTATCGGGGTCAACGCAGGCAGCACCATATCCGGCTGTGCAACAAAAGTACTTCCTAACGGCAAGCCCCCCCACCATTCCCCCCATTTTGCATGTTTTAATATAGGCCTTAATTTGGGGGGAGGGGCTTAATTTCATTTCATGCTTATAAAACATGCTGGGATTTCCTATTGGGGGAGTCCGTATTGTTGGAGAAACAGGGTACATATTTTTGATCAGTTTTTCATCTGTCCCTAGTAATATCTTATCAAGTGTTGTTGGTTCTTTGTAAAAACCCCATGTTTTGGCATCTTTCTTGTATCTTTCTTGTATTTGCAAATGCGGCCACCAAGCTAAGTCCACCCCTTGATTTTGTAGTTATTGTCTAGTTTTAAGTTCACCATTCTCATTTAAGATGTCTTTATAAAATACATTTTTTCCAAATTAATGGTGATTCTAAAATTCAGAAGCTTGGCAACTGATTCATATTCATGAGGGTTGCAGTGTCCTCAAGTAATGTGATCATCTTCTGCAATTTTCTGACAAGCAAAGTCAATGCGGAAGCCAGACCCACTTAAAAGTCATGTTACTAGCGTAATAACTGCAGCGATTCACGTAGCAACTGTGGCAAAAAAAGTTTATACATTGGGGTAACACTCACTTAACAACTGTCTTGCTTAGCAACATAATTTTTGGGCTCAATTGTGGTCATGGTGCCAGGAAAAAAAAGGACGGGACTAGCAACACTAGATATAATGAAACTTAAATAATAAGTTTAAATAACTTTTTAATGAAATGCAGTTAAGACAACCACTTCTCTGTATAGGGTATGGTATATAATGATATAGGGCCATGATGGCGAACCTATGGCACATGAGCCACAAGTGGCATGCAGAGATATTTGTGCTGGCATGCAAGCTGCAGGCAAACTTACCTCTCTGCGCATGCTCGTGCCTCACAGCTGATTCTTTTTCGGTTGGTTTGAGGCCTTTTTCGGCCTCTCAGAGGCTTGGAAAAGCCTCTGCAAGACTTCTCAGGCCAAATCATAGGCCTGTTTCATCACTTCCTGTAATACCGGAAGTGACAAAATGGACCTATAATTCAGCCTGAGAAACCTTGCAGAGGCTTTTTCCAAGCCTCTGGGAGGCCGAAAAAGGCCTCAAACCAGCCAAAAAAAATCAGCTGGTGAGGTGCAGTGCAGGTAAGGGGGTGGGGATTGCGCGCGCATGCGCAGGGGGTGTGAGGAGGGAGGCGCGCATTGCATTCTGGGTGCCGGCATGCGAGTTTGGGCATGCTGGCGCGCTCGCAATTTTTGGCACAGGAGCCCAAAAAGGTTAACCACCACTGGTATAGAGGGTCTCCTGCTTGAGCAAGGGGTTGAACTAGAAGACCTCCAAGATCTCCAACAGAAATAACCATTCAGGATGTATTTGATCAGTTTTCCCTTTTCATTTTATTAACCTGAGAGCTTGATAGGAATTTTTAGAAGGCTCTGGGAGCCGGCTAATGCCCTGGAGTTTCTGAAACTGGGCCAAACACACCTCTCACAACACAGTAAACAATTTGCACTCTTTTCACAGTTGAGAGTGAAATCATCTCAAAACAAACCAGTAAATCATGACAAATGAGTTCTTCAAAGCAATGACAGTACAAAAGAATATTCCATATTAAAAGGTGACTTAAGTTAATCACTTCTTTAAAACCCATCCACTAAAGAGGGAGTTGACAAATTTCTCACAGCAGGGAGCTCCACAGTCAGGGACCAGACTGAAAATGTTCTGCTTTTCCTTCTGGTTTGTTCAACATGTTTTATCAGATTGTGTTATGGCTGCTGATGGGACACTATAAACTTCGGCAGGTGACACACAACTGGGAAGGTGACTAACAATTCAAATAAAGATTCAAAAGGGTTTAGACAGGCTTCCACAGTAGACGGGGGGGGGCGGAATAGAATGGAATTTAACAGGATGAATAATAAAGTACTTTATCTGGGTAGGAGAAATAAAAGGCAAAGAAATATCTGGGTATCCCTGTTGATCACAAGGCAAGCATGATGTTTATTTTTGCATTGTGTTTTTAATGGGTTGTTAGCCATCTGATCATCACAGCATGATGGGCAGCCATATAAATCAAACAAGCAAGCAGCAGATAAGAAGGGCAGTAACAGGCACATAGAGTTCAGATCACAGGAAATATTTGTTCCACATTTTTCTCCTTTGGTCAGACCCCACTTGGACTAATGTCCCCAGTTCAGAGCAACTATTAAAAAAAAACCCAAACCCTGACACATTAGAGTGGGTTCAGAGGAAAGCTACGAGATAGTGAGTTTGGAAATCATGTCCTACAAAGAATAATTAATTGTTCTAAGTATGTTTAAGCAATAAAAAAGACCAGTAAAAAGAGATGCAACAAGAGTCCTCAAATATCCAAAGGATTATAACACAAGAAAAGAAACTGACTGATTCTGTATTCCCCAGAAGGCAGGACCAGAAATAATGAGTCAAAATTATAAGGAAACAGATTCATGCTAGACATCCGGAGAAAGTTCTGGATTGTAAGAGCTGTCAGCCAATAGAACAGGCTGGCAAATGGTGGGACCTTTCTAGAGGTCTCTGGATGGTTAACAAAGATGCTTTAGTGCAGGGGTCCCCAACCCCCTGGCCCACTACTGGGCTGTGGCCCATTTGGAACTTGGCCACGGAAGCGGCAGGTGAGTGCGTGTGTGCACGTGCACAGCTGCACTTGCAGGAGCAAAACTATCTAAGAAGTATCTATATAAGAAGTATCTATATAACTATATAAGAACTATCTAAGAAACTATCTCCCACGCAATTTTAAGGCTCTGTAAGTAATAATGCCCAGAACTTTAAATCAATCCGGGAAGTACATTTGGTAACCCATTTATCTGTGTACATGTATCTATGGCAGGAATTGGATCCCTGTGCTATAGAATAATTGACAGGATAGATAGATAGATAGATAGATAGATAGATAGATAGATAGATAGATAGATAGATAGATAGATAGATAGATAGATAGATAGATAGATAGATAGATAGAACAGAGTTACATTCCAAGACGGACACATTGTAGGAAGAACCAAAAGTTAATTCACTTCTATTTTATTACAAACTGCAAAAGATTTTCCAGGTATGTGTTTCTGTTGGTTTTTTTATATGTGATTTAATTGCAGTCAATTTTTATCTATAGGTCAAGAACTTCAACTCTGGAGAACTGAGACCTATGAATAGGTCCTGCCAGGGTGAATACGGAAAAGAAGAAAAAGAAAAATCTGCTTCAGGAAGAGAAAGAAGGTTTTACTTGTAGCAAGAGAGGCCTAAAATATCACTACTAGGGGAAGGCGGGGATAAAGATTTGGATCCAGTGTTTCCATGGCTTCTCCTGACACGTCCCAGAAATATTCACTGATTCCTTCTCCAGTGTGAGAGCTGGGGATACTCCTATCTCTAATTACATCCTCCATGTACCAGCATTCTCTTCGACTTGGTGAGATACGATACAACACAATACAATACAAACCTGTCTTTCCAGGGAACAGAACTGCACCTTTAGTTTCTTATAGTTTCTTATAGATTATGTGTATTCATCTTTCCAAGTGATCACAAGAAACAGAGTTTAGGATAGCAGAGATCAAGACCAAGCTGTTAATCCATTCCTGAATTGTTCAGGCTAAAATGATTGGCAGGTTGTTAGAACCACCTTGGTTCAACCTCCATAGTGATTCCTTTGTTGGACAAGCTGAACATTTACAAAATGGCCACAGGTTTTTCAAGTTTCAAGAGCTCTTTATCAGGAGAGACAATTAGGGGAAAGAGAGGGGGGGGGGGGAATATGACTAACCCTGGAGTTTTCATTGTGCTAACTTGCATGGTTAGAATGACGAGGGAGCCCGAGATACAGAAATGCAGGTTTCTCAGCCGCAGAGTAATATTCTTTTGGACTAGAAGCTCTCCCCAGGTTTGCTGAAAGGAACACTGCTGTGAATTTGATAGGCTGCCCTTGATTTTGTAGGCTTTTGACTTTCCTCCCCTCATGTCTAATAGCTGCTGCTTTTAAAGGAACTGCCCTGTAATTGACAAGACTGCTATGGCACACGTCCTCCTCCACTCTTGCTTGCGACTTAGATGAGGGAATAGAAGGGGAACTTACCAAATTTGCAGATGATACTAAGCTGGCAGGAATAGCTAACACCCAAGAAGATAGGCTCAAGATCCAGGTGGATCTTGACAGACTAGAACACTGGGCCATATCTAACAAAATGAAATTCAATGTAGAGAAAAGTAAAGTCCTACACTTAGGCAAGAAAAAACAAAAGTACACGTATCGACTGGGTGAAACCAGGCTCAATACCAGTAACTGTGAGAGGGATCTTGGAGTCTTAGTGGACAACCAGCTAAATATGAGCCAGCAGTGTGCAACAGCCACCAAAAAAGCTAATGCAATCCTAAGTTGTATTAACAGAGGGATACAATCAAGATCAAAGGAAGTACTAATACCACTCTATAAAGCCTTAGTAAGACCACATTTAGAGTACTGCATCCAGTTTTGTTCACCACATTATAAAAAAGATGTTGAGACTCTAGAAAAAGTACAGAGAAGAGCAACCAGGATGATTAGGGGACTGGAGGCTAAAACATACAATGAACGGTTACAGGAACTGGGCTTGGCAAGTCTAGTAAAGAGAAGGACTAGGGGAGACATGATAGCGGTCTTCCAATATTTGAGGGGCTGCCACAGGGAGGAAGGGGTCAAGCTATTTTCTAAAGCGCCTGTAGGCCAGACATGGAATGATGGATGGAAACTGAACAAGGAGAGATTTAACCTGGAAATAAGGAGAAACTTTCTGACAGTGAGAACAATCAACCAATGGGACAGCTTGCCCTCGGAAGTTGTGGGAGCACCATCACTTGAGACCTTCAAGAAGAGATTGGACTGCCATTTGTCAGAAATGGTGTTGGGTCTCCTGCTTGGGCAGGGAGTTGGACTAGATGACCTAGAAGGTCCCTTCCAACTCTGATTATCTGTTATCTGCGGAGAAATGGAAATATTACAGAAGACTGTCTTAAGGGTCTCCGAAAGGCTCTGTTCTTTACACAGTTTTTGCAAACTTGCCATTTTGATGAAGGAAAGATCCAATTTTGCAAGAAGAGGAAACCTGGCCTATATCTGGTCTTCTCTGATGATAGTTAAGTCTTCCCAAATATAGCGAGTTTGGTAACCTGTGAACTTGGAGGTCTGAAAACATTGGAATATCAGAGAGGACAGTGGATATTTATAAGCCAAATATTTGTAGCTCAGGGTTGAAATGAGGGGTCTTGGTGCTTTCAGAGCTTGGTTGTTTTCTTGCAGACGTTTTATTACTCAAACTAGGTAGCATCATCAGTCCTAGTAAGGAGTGGGATTTGTCCATTCCTTATTAGCACTGATGATGTTACCTAGTTTGGGTAACAAAACGTCTGAAAGAAAACAACCAAGCTCTAGAGACCACCAAGAACCCATCATAATTTTTAGTGTTTTGGAACATGCCTCCTTGTTTCTTATGTCCTATACACAGTTTTAAAGATTCAATTTATTCGGTTTTATTTTTTTATATTAGTTTATAATATTTAGATCTCCCCATCCCATCCCTGATGGATTCTGATCAGGTGAGAACTCTTTGACATAAGCAAGGTGAGGAAACAGGAGTTGCTAAGAGTCTTGGAAAAAACATCTTGGCAACCCGTCAAAGATCGACTTATCTCTGTTTCAAAATATACCTAAAGCAATCAAGGCAGAGATGTTCTGAGTTCCTCTCTCATGCTTTCTACTTTCCCAGGACTCTTATGGACAGTGGCTTAGTATTCTGATCCCCATTCTCTGAGTTAAACCAACATTTCGTCATAACAGGTAATACACAGAGAATACAAGATCCCAATAAATAAAGAAGAAACAACTGAACATGATGCTGTTTAACTTATTAGCAAAATGTAGGTAGAATTCATTCCATGTTCCATTAATTCCATTCACAGAAGTACTCAAGGGCAGGTAACAGCAGGATTAATCAAGATCTTAGCCTTTACCTGTGACTTCCCAAGGAGTTTGGGTAACTTTATCTCTTTTCCTACCACTTTATTAATGTTTATGTGCTATAAATATCTAGAAAGTTTGCATCCTTGGACAGATTCCCCAGACTTCAGGATCCTAACATGAGCTGCATTTGACATCTTCCATGGACCACTACTTTTAAATTTTTTTCAGGTTAGCATTAGTTGCAATTCATATTTCTCATATTTCTTTTTTTAATAATTTTTGAAGAATTTTATATAATAGTAAAAATGATACAAATTTAAGAAAAAGAACAGTAAAGAAAAGTGGTGAATATAAACAAAAGAAACAAAAAGAAAGAAAAGAAAAAAGTATAAAGCAGCTTTCAATCTTTAGAGCAGTTATAAATAAATTTATTGTCTGCCTTCCTTTTTAAGGTTACATCATGATTCTCTTCTTTCCATATTTTATCCTTTGTAATCCCCAAATTAATAAATCACCAGTTAATTTTTTCTCATTTTCAGCCAAAAAGTCCAAATAAACCTGTCTTTTTTCTAATCAAACAAATTTTGCTAGTTCTGCAAATTATGTCATCTTCAACCATTCCTTCCTTGTAGGAATGTTTTAACTTTTCCATCATTGTGCTTATTATAAACTTGCAATTATCATATATAAAAACATTCTTTCATGAGTCTTTTTTAATTGATTGTCCATAAGTCCCAACAGAAAAAGAAAAAGCTAATTTCAGCTGTATGTTAATATATTTTTTTGTATTATACATATTTAGATGAGAATTTTCTAGCTTTTTTTTTACATGTCTAGCATGTAGGATAGATTGACCCTTCATGTTTTATATCCTAGAATGACCTTTCATGCTTTATTTCATGTAATATGTCTGATGTAGCATGCTTCTAAACATAGAAAGCATTGCAATTTGAATCAATCAGAGTAAATGGCTTTGCCAAAAATTATATGAACAATAAATTACAGTACTTCACACACAGTAGTACATCGGATTTTTATTTAGCTGCACAATGGGTGTTTGTTGGGGTGTGTGTGCATATGGATGAGTGTGGTTTTTTTATGTATATGCATACTTCTATTGATTTTATTTTATGTTGGCTTTAATTAAGTCAGACCATTCAATATTTGAGTTAATATACTGATTCAATTTAACAACCTAGTATAGAAGAAAACTTTCAATATATGTATTTTAAAGTTATTGAAAGAAATAGAGCAGGGGTGGGATTCAAATTTCTTAACAACTGGTTCTGTGGGTGTGGCCTAATTTGTGGGTGTGGTTTGGTGGTCATGTGACTGGCTGGGTGTGGCTTGTATGCAAATATTGTAAATATATATGTAAAGATTGAATTTTGTATTTAAAAAAAGAGCAACTTTTACCCAGAATCAGGCAAAGCAGGCAGGCAGATTGAGCTGCTTGCAGAATCACAGATTCACTCCCAGATCTACCTTTCTGCAATCTGCTGCCTGAGTCTGCACTGAAAAATAGAAGCTTCAATCCAAAGGAAGGTTCAGCTCTGCTCTCAGGCCACTTCTCCCTTCCCCAAACCCCAGGGGTGGGATTCTACCAGTTCGCACCTATTCGCTAGAACCAGTTGTTAACATTCTAAGCAGTTCGGAGAACTGGTTGTTAGAAGAAATTACTGGCCTAATCCTGTAAGGAAGGCAAGAAGGAAACATTCTGGTGTTGCTTACAGAAACTGCCTCTCTGTTAACCCTTATTACATTCTTGGCAGGACTAGACTTCCTGTCTCAGGAACTTCTCTGGAGTTTTTTCCCCTCCTTTGTTGGTACTTTGCTTGTGTGGAGTGACCATTCAAAGTTACAATGGCCCTGAAAAAAGTGACTTATGACCATTTTTCACACTTACAACTGTTGCAGCATCCCCACAGTCATGAGAGGCCAGGCAAGGAGATGCGTGCCTCAACGTGAGTGTTATTGAGTTGGCCACGCCCAGCCAATAACATGACCACCAAGCCACGCCCACCAATTAAGCCACACCCACAGACCCAGTTGTTAAAAAAATTGAATCCCACCCCTGCCAACCCCCTGAATACCACCCCTGACTGGGCCTCAGGAAAGCCTCCTGGGTGGGGCGGGAGGGGAGGAGCCAGCCAGTGGTGCGCTTTGCCAGTTTTCCGAACTGTGCAGAATCTTACCAACAACTTCTATAGAACTGGTCCAAACTGGTAGAATCCCACCCTGAAATAGAGTATCCAAACAGCTTAAAATGACTATAGTTGATTGTTAGTTAACAAAATCTTTTTGCAGTCGGTTTAATACTCCAGCTTGCTGCTCCAGTGATTAAAATTTACCCTCATAAATTAAATTTAGTCCCTCCTGACTAATTAATTTGTTTTTTAATGGTTTGCCATATTAAACTTGTCAATGCTTATGGCCCTGATTTCCAGGTAGCATTACCTGCCTCTAGCTTATGGAATCAAAACAATCTGCCCTACAAGTATGGAAATGAAATTAAAAACAATTTAAAAGCAGTCAAGTTAGCTAAATAAAAAAATTTAAAAAAAATAGCCTCTAGTCTCAAGTTGCAAATAATTTGCTGTGCAAATAAAGCTCACAGTTATTGGTTATGAGCAAAGAGAGAAACTTCCTCTTTCTTTTCTCTCACAACTTTGTATCTGTGCTGTGCAACATCCACCATGAAAATGTGAAGGAAATAAATATATTCCTCATCTAATGGAAGGCTCATGGAAGGTTGGTTTTATATATGGTGACTGCAGCAAGATTATTACATGCGCAAAAATGGAAAGATTCAATAATACCTACAATGGAGGAATGGTTGAAGAACTGATGATGTCACCTAGTTACCTAGTTTGGTAACAAAACCTAGTTTGGTAACAAAACATCTGCAAATAAACAGCCAAGCTTAGAGAGCACCAAAGACCCCACTGTTCAACCTTGAGCTATTTTCTTCTGTCGACAGCAAGTACATGTATTAGTGACTGGAAAGTCCATGGATCTTTTGCTGAAAATAAAAAAAGATGATTTATGAGTTTGATGATCCCTAATATTATCAGTACTAATTTATTGAGAATACAGCTTCCAGAATTGCCAGAAAGCATAGTAAGTTCTAAGTAGCTATTCTGAAAGCCAAGGTCCCTACACTACAATATCTCAGGACATTATGATGTTGTGATGAATAGCTCCTTTGATCAGGTTACATATTACTCTGCTGTTTGATAAAATAAATGTTTTTATTCAGAATGTATTAGGCATTTATGATGTTGTTGAAAGAAATCAAGAACAGCAATGGGGTAGTAATGGGTGAGGGTAATAGAAATACAGCAGAAAAGAAAATTATCCAGAAATACTTAGTTCTAGAAAAAAAAACAAGTCTTCCGATTTGATGATTGCAGGACTAATTATAACTTTAAACAATATAGGGAATATAACTTTATAGGGAAACAAATGCAACGTTTTATATCTTGAGAGAATGTATGTTGCTGCAGATATGAGATACTTTTCTTCTGTTTATTTTTGGAAAGTGAAGTAGACACTAAATATGTGGGTACGAGATGCTCATTTCCCTGTCACTTATGCAGTAAGAAGGGGGAAAAAAATCAGAGTTAATGATAGTTGTCACATTAAAAGTATCTTTAAAAGAATTAAAAGAGCCTGCATATATTTTACCCATTCTTGCTTTTGCTAGCATGTTTGCATTTTTCTCACACTCTGGCTCACCTTCTCTTAACTGCTAATTGCATATCTAACCATTGAGAACAGGGGTGGGCAAATATGGCCCCTTTATGACCTGTGGACTTTAACTCCCAAAATTCATGAGCCAGCCATACTGATTCAGGAATTCTGGGACTTGAAGTCCACAGATCATAAAGCGGCCATATTTGCCCATCCCTGATCTGAAGGAAGCAGTTGGTTGTGGTTCCCCACTAATAGGTCTAAAGCAGTGGTTCCCAAACTTTTTCAGTCCACCAACCCCTTGGTGTTACAAACTCATCCTTGGTGCCCCCCCCACCCAGGGGTGGGATTCAAATTTCTGTGGGCCTGACCTAATTTGAAGGCGTGGCTTGCTGGTCACATGACTGGGTGGGTGTGGCTTGCTGGTCACGTGATTGCCTGGGCGTGGCTTGGTGGTCACGTGTCTGGGTAGGTGTGGTTTGGTGGTCACGTGACTGAATAGTTGTGGCCAGGTGATCGGCAAACCAAATACAAGTGGTCCTCACTTAATGGCCGATTGCTTAGCAAGTGTTCTAATTTATGACTAGCCTCCCCAGAGCTACTTGACCTGTTTTTGGAGTTTTGACAGCCATGCACACACACACACACACACACACTCCCTTCTAACTCTGCTGGACCAGGTCATTGGACTAGAATCGGCAAAGCATCTCTGATGAGATTCTAGTAGTGAATAGAATCTAATCAGAGATGCTTTGCTGATTCTTGTTGATTTGTTTTATTTGTATTTCTTTATGTTGCTGAATTGCATTGACATGTATGTCCCTTCTTGTGCACAGCCCAGAAGCTTTTGTGATTCTTTGCAGCAAAAATTACTGACCTCTGGCTTTGCTCTACTTTTCAAATGCTCCGCAACTGCCACGTTCTAGGTGCCGGCCCCACAGGTCCACCCCATTGAGTCTGCTTCACTGGAGGCACCTGCCCAAGCAAGTCCGAGTGGAGCAGTGCACCAAGTCAATGGGGTGAGCCTGAGAGAGGGAAAGAGAGAAAAGAAAGAGAGAGAGAGAGAAGAAAGAGAGAAAGAGAGAAGGAAGAAAAGAAAGAGAAAAGGGACAGAAAGAAAACGGGACAGACAAAGAAAGAAGGGGGGGGGATGGAAGGAAGGGACAGAAAGGAAAAGAAATAAAGAAGGAGGGGGGAGGGAGGAGAAAGATAATATCTATTTTAGTCCAATCATCTGTTCCAGCAGGGTTAGAAGGGATTGTGTGTGTGTGTGTGTGTGTGTGTGTGTGTGTGTGTGTGTGTGTGTTCTCCTTGTAATTTACCAGTACATTTTGGTTTTGCCTTCTTCAAAATTGGCACTGTAATACATTGGGGAAAAGTAATTTTTTAGGATGGAGGTCTGGTCCAATGGATCCAGTTTAAAGCCTCAACAAAATGTGAGAGCTTCCTGATAGTCTTGACCATGTTTTGTCCACAAAACCTTTAATTAGAAGCCAAAGATGTTTCAATGTGCAGGCAAAGATACTGGCAAAGATGTTTCAATGTGGAAAAGGGCCTCTAAACTAGGCCTCATTTCAATCTGATGCATCAGGTCTCTCTCTCTCTCTTTCTCTCTCTTTCTCTTGTTCCATCTCTCTCTTTCCCTCTCTCTCTATCCCTTCCTTAACCTACCTACCTATTTTCTGCCCAGGCAGGCCTGGGCTAATCCTGCATCACCCCATTTCCCCTTTCAGAAGTGCTGGCCCTTAATCTCCCTGTTTCCTCACCCACGACCGCCTCTTTCGTCGTCCCATGGCCATGACTTTACCTTCCTCCCATGGCTGGTTGCCAAGGAAGGCAATCCAGGGCTCATCCATTGTTGTTGCTGGGCTCCCCGCCATCCCATGTCATCCTTGTCATGAATGCCTGCAGCGGCCACGTTTTTTTCGGTGCAGCTGGACTGCATAAATTAGGCATGACTCACTTAATCATCTTGTTTAGCAACAGAATTCTGGGAGCAATTGTGGCCATAAATTGAGGACTATCTGTGATATTATTTGCTGTAGCAAATAGGAAAGGGTATTTACACTGGTTCAATTGCTGAACCTCATTGATAGAAAACCAGAGACACTGTGGAATGAAATCAATTTTATTTATTTCCTATATTTATAGCACACCTTAATTGTATATTACTGAAAGCTGTGTTCTCTCTCCTTTCTTCCCCACAACAACCTTGTTAGGTAGATTGAGAGAGAGTGACCAAGGCAGCTTTAATCTCCAATTGAGCAATTCATGGTTTCCCAGTTTCTAAGTCAACATTAAGACCACAGAATTTCAGAGAGCTGTTAGCAGCGACAACCAGTATTAGAACAATATCTGTAGAGACACTGAAGAAACAGACATAGAAAACCAAGGAAAGTTATCCAAAAGTTCTCTGAACTCAGAAGGAGGTCACAGCCACAAATTGGGTAGTAAAGGATGCTAATGGACAGATAGTAACCAGTTCAAAGGAGATCAAACAAAGATGGAAGGAGTACATGAAAATACTATACTGTACAGTACAAATATCATCATCCTTAGAAGATATTCCTTATATTTATTTATTTATTTGATTTGCCAATTGTTTACAAGATAATAAGTATAAGTGTATACATAGTTGTGAATACATGAAATGGGTACATATAAGAAAAATAAAAGAAGAATAAGAGAAACAATAGGACAGGGACGGTAGGCACGTTGGTGCGCTTATGCACGCCCCCTACAGACCTCTTAGGAAAGGGGTGAGGTCAATAGTAGACAGTCTACCCTTTTCTTTCTATGATCGATAATAATTTATGAACTTTGAATGCTGCCCAGCTCTCAATGCCGCTCTACACCATGCATCTTGAAATCTAGCCCAGTGTAAACTGGAGGTGCTGAAGGTGTGGTTAATGACTTAAAATTTGGTGTAATTTTACGATGCAAACCTAAACCATCAGGATGGTTAATAGGTTACCTAAGCCAGATAATTAGGTTAACTTATGCCGTGCTTTAGCTAACCATGATTTAGCGTGAAAGCCAGAGGTTTTCCTTTGCTTTTCAAAACCTGGCTGCCTTTTTGCTGGAAATCTTGGCGTAATGAGGGGGCGCGCATATGTCCTGCCTTCCTCGCACCCCACCACTGCCCCCCGAGAGAACCCCCTTCGCCTGCCTGCGGAGGAGGCTTTGTCTCTGGCCACTGCCAAAGGGCTCTGGGTGGCGCTGGGGAAGAAGTCCGGCTTTCCATCTCTCTTGTTTTGTGGCTCTGGGCGTCACTTGTTGAGCTTTCTGTGTGACTCGGAGGTAGCGGCAGACCAGGCCGGGAGAACTGCCCCGCTGCAGGTCCATCCCGTCATCTGCCAGGAGACTTCCTTGCAGCCGGCTTGACCCGGCCCAGGTGGGGACCTGTTGCGGCTCATTGCAGGCAGTGCTTCCGGGATGGGAAGGGTGAATCCTGCCTGCAGTGCTGCGCTGATCCCCTGTGCCTGCAAAAAACCTCCAGCCGCCGCATGTTTTTTTCGGTGCAGCTGGACTCCAGCCACACTGATAAAACACATGGCGTCTTGATGCTTTTTGGAGCAAAAATTACTGACCTCTGACTTTGCTTGCTCTGCTTCTCCAACGTGCTACTGTGGCTGTCAGCGATTGTTGTGCATGTGTGCGATGTCGCGTATGCGCAATAAGGACTGACTAGCCAGGGAACAGAGGAGTGGGCGGAGAGGAGCAGGGCCAGGCAGGGGTTTGTTTTACCAGTTCTCCAATTACTGGAACAGTAATAAACCGGTAGAATCCCACCCCTTAATTGCGCCCTGCGAGGGGCCCACCTCCAGCGCCCCCTGGCACTTCTTAGTGCCCTCCTGCTGGCCCCCTTGCCTCTTAGCGCCCTCCTAAGGCATCCCACCGCCCCCCGTTACCACCCACTTTGGGAACCACTGGTCTAAAGGATCATCAACACACCAATACTCTCACCTGAAGATCTCTGCTCTGGTTAATTAAATGATGGTATTTGGATTCTTTCCCAGTGCCTCAAGTCTATGAAAATTGGGTAAACAAAAGCAGGCTCAACCCTGGCAAAGGACAGGGGCTAAGGGTTTTAAGACTCTTCCTATCTCTACAGGTGGTCCTCAACTTACAACAGTTCATTTAGTGACCGTTCAAAGTTACAATGGGATTGGAAAAAGTGACTTATACATAAGTTTTTCACACTTATGACTATTGCAGCATCCTTGTGATCACATGATCAAAATTCAGATGCTTGGCAACTGAGTCATATTTATGACGGTTGCAATATCCTGAGGTCTGCTCACAGCCAGGAGTTCGATCCTGACTGGCTCAAGGTTGACTCAGCCTTCCATCCATCCGAGGTCGGTAAAATGAGGAGCCAGATTATTGGGAGCAATACGCTGCCTCTGTAAACTACTTAGAGAGGGCTATAAAGCACTATGAAGCAGTATATAAGTCTAAGTGCTATTGCTATTAAGTTTTCCTAGTCATCATGGTTTGTGACCCAACATTGTATAGACATATAAATGAACATATAAATGAAAATTGTATAAAAATGAACAGAAAAAAATTCTGTTCATTTTCTGTTGGACATAATTCATAGTTTCATGAAGTCCTTTCAGATTTATTCTAAAATGGCATACTTTTTCCCTAAACTAGAAAATCCAAGTTGCTTTAGTCGAAGACGCTAGAGAGTCTTTCCTCGGAGAAGAAAATATTTCAATTTGGATGCATTGAGGCTTTATCTCTGTTAACCAGTTGCTCCATTTCCACAGTCAGTGTCGTTCAGAAGCAGGATGGGAGCAAAGAACCTGAAGCCATTTGGATGTTATTAAACGACAACTGACAACTGCCCCAACTACCGTGTTCATCCCAAAGCATGCTGGATTTTGTAGTGCAACACTCTGAATCCATTCAGGATAATCAGTTATAGAAACAATTTTATCTCTTCCATTCCATTGTGTCTGATTCTTGGACAAGTCCTGCAGTTTTCTTGGCAAGGGCTTTCAGAAGTGGCTTGGCATTGCCTCCTTGCTATAGCTGGGAGAAAGTGACTTAAGTACACCCAACTGTCTTTGTGATTAAGACAGGACTAGAACTTACATCTCCCGGTTTCTTACCTTATGCCTTAACCACTACTTCAAACTGGATTTCCTATATCAACAATAAATAAATGAATAACTACCATTAGAATTATAAGGCCAGAATAACCAACAGATTGTTTGCCACGATCCCAAGTTCTTTGAGACCTTGTTGAGCATTGTATGCTTCACTCTTAGGGTAAATCTTGTTAGATGACCTCTCCTGGGCAGAATAACAACCATGTGGCATGTTTTCCCATTTGTGTATTCTTTGCCTGACCATGAATTGAAATTCTCCCCTGTCCCCATTAGAGATGCTGTAAGTCTTGCTTTTCAGCTGCTCTTTTCAGTTAATTCTCCTCGTGACTTCCTTCCCAGTACCATTCAGCCATTATAGATTTTTTTTTTTTTTAAAAAAAAGACTTTTGAGATACTTGTACTAAAATTCTTATGTCCAGAGGATGCCTGGGAAGTGAGAAGGAAGGAAGAGAAATAATGTTTAATGGCAACATATTTAGCTTGAACTTTCCAAAGGCTTTCCACTGGGGAAAAGAAAAAAGAAAAAGAAAAACCATCTGTCTCACACAAAGCTTTGACCACATAGTTAGACACTTAATTACCTGTTTACTAGTTGGCAGCTTAGCCTGTTACCACTTCAATAAATGGTTGATTGCATTAACATCACATTCAAGAGAATTATTGGCATTATGAATAATTATTTCATTTATTGCACATCTTAAATGACCCATTTAAACATTATAAATCACAAAAATGCATAATTTGCTTTCTTCCCCCACCTTCAGGAAAGGACTGGGTAAATTACAGAAGCAACTCTTTGGGTTGGCATGCAAGAAACCCTGATTAATGGCTTCTTTGAGCACAGCAAAGGAGGAGGAAAAATTGGGAGGAGTAAAACAGGGGGAAAAATGCTTCTTTCTTTCAACATCAATTGAAAAGAAAAACATTTTCAAGGGTTGATTTGAAAGTACTCCCAAGTTGCACTCAGGAAGGAGATTGTATCAGAAGTGGGGGCTCACTTCTAGTTTTTTTCTTCTCCTTTGAGATGATATGACTACAGGTAGTCCTCGACTTACAACAATCCCTTTAGCGACAGTTCAAAGTTACAACGGCACTGAAAAATGTGACTTACGATTGTTTTTCACACTTACGACTGTTGCAACAGCCTCATGATCATGTGTTCAAAAGTCGGATGCTTGGCAACTGGCTTATATTTATGACTGTTGCCATGTCCTGACGTCATGTGAACGATTCACATTTTGCAAACTTCTGACAAGCAAAGTCAAAGGGAAACTGAACACTTAACAACCATGTTACTAAATTAACAACTACAGTGCAAGAAAAGTTGTAAAATGGGACAAAACTCGCTTAACAAACGTTCTCATTTACCAACATAAATGTTGGGCTCAATTGTGGTTGTAAGTCGAGGGGTGCCTATACTATCACCATCATCAAGCTATAAGGACTAGCATTTTGCAGCACCGTATACAGAACCTGGATATGTAAAATGAAAACCAAGAGTTGAGATGGAATGTAACCAATGTTTTCAGTTCATTAAAATATAGGATTGTTTTTATTTGCTTATTTATTAGACATGTCCTGTTATCTTTCCCATCCGGAACTCAAGGAGATGTAGGTCAGTCTCTTTTCCAGTTTTATCTCGCAAGAGCAACCCTGTGAGATACATTGGATTTGAAGCAGAGGTGGGTATTCAGCCGGTTCTGACCAGTTCTGGAGAACCAGTAGCGGAAATTTTGAGTAGTTCGGAGAACTGGCAAATTCCACCTCTGACTGGCCCCGCCCCCATCTATTCTCTGCCTCCCGAGTCCCAGCTGATTGGCTGGGTCTTCCTTTGTTTCCCTGCATAGGAGAACGGAGCTCGAAAGCAGGCTACTGGGGTGGGGAGGGAATGGGATTTTGCAGTAACTTCCCCCAGGAGTGGGGAGGAATGGGAATTTTACAGTATTCTTCCCCCGCCACGCCCACCAAGCCACGCCCACAGAAGTGGTAGTAAAAAAAATTGAATCCCACCACTGATTTGAAGAGAGTGATTGGCCCAAAATTGTCCCATGAGTTCTACGGCTTACAGTGGGTTTAAAGCTAGGTTTTCTGTCTCCTATTTCTGTTCTTTATCTTCTAAACCACCTTGTAAGTAGGTAAGTAAGTAGGTAAGTAAGTTATGAAACACCATGTTAATCTTTCTCCTCCTCTTCCTCCCTCTCCCTCTCCCCCCTCCTCCTCCACTATATATTCAGTGTAGAAGTGCACTGTTGCAAAATTTGAAGATATCGATCTGCATTTGGTTCACCCATATCAGCCTCAACTCTTCTCCCACACAGAAGGTTACACAAGAACAGTTAAACTCTATGCAGCAGTTCCAGTTTGTCGAATGCAGCTTCTTTGGGTGAAATCTATTGTGCAACAACTCTGTTTATCTGTGAATATAAAGACGGCTTTACTTATCTCTCTTCTATTTTCCAGTTATTTGGGAATTGCTTATATCATGTAAGATTAGAAACAGGAATTACTCCAGCTACTAGATTTTATATTTTGGCTACTAAAGGGTCAACAATGATTTGTTTTCCTCGCCCCAAAAAATCTTCAGAGAATCTTTTATTTATGCAATGTAATGTCCCTTTATGTATTTATTGATTTCTTTTCTTTTATAGAGAGTTTTTTCAGGGCTGCTTTGCTTGAAAAATTCTTGGAAACTCACATTTTTCCACACTAAAATAAAGTAATGAGAGGGTGAAAAAAGTGCAAAGAAAGGGAAAAAAGGAAGGAAAGGGGGAGGAAAGGGAGGGGAGTGCAGGGGAGGGGAAGGGAGTGGAAGAGAAGGAGGTTAAGGGAAAGGGGAGGGGGAAGGTGGGGGGGGGGAAGGAAGGGAAGGGAAGGAAGGAAGGGAAGGGAAAGCAAGTCAAGGGAAGGCAGGGGCTGAGAGGGGGAGGGGAGGAAAAGGAAGGGAAGGGAAGGGAAGAGAAGAAAGCAGGGGCTGGGAGAGGGGGGAAAGGGAAGGGAGGGGAGGAAAGGAGAGGGAAGGAAGAAGAGGGGAGGGAAGGGAAGGGCAGGGAGGTGAGGCAAGGTGAGGCAAGGCAGGGATTGGGAGGAAGGAAAAGAGAAGAGAGAAGAGGGAAGGAAGGTAAGACAAGGCAAGGCTAGACGGGCTGGGAGGGAGAGGGAGGGAGGGGAAGGGAAGGGATGGGAAGGCTTCTGACCTTCTTAACAGCAGTTACAAATACATTTATATTTTATCCTATCTCTCTAAGTCTAAAGCTATCTTTGGGCAGCTTTCTTGGTAGGAAAGCTGTTCCAGATCCTTGGTCTCTTGGATTGTCCTTTTCTGCATCTTTTCCATCTCTGCACTTTTGCTTAGAAAACATATATGCTCCACGGAATGCATTAATTTCATTTAGATTTCAGTGAGGTGTTTACGATAGTCTCTTTCCTCCTTTGTCCATGGTTCAGGGTGCTCAGCTAGGCTGACTGTAATAAACTGGAAAACACACTAGCACTCCCTTTTCTATTGATCTGATCCTCTCTTCTTCTGCTGTCCATTTGGCTCAGCACACATAAGTACAACTGCAGTTCCAAATGTGTACACAGCAAGTTTTATTGGATCAATTAAAAAAAAAGAATTAAAATGTTTGCTTTGTGGTAGAAAGTACTATTCCTCAGTTATACATATCATCAGCGTGTGAAAGAATTCAACCTTTCCTAGGAACACATTAATAAGAAATACAATATGAACCTAAGAGAAAGGTTGTCTCTTATATTTCTTACAGGTATTCAGCTGTCCTTTTCTTTGCTGGTGTTGGCTTCTGGTGTCTGGTGATTTGGCAATAATTTTTAGGCGTTGATTATAGTTGGATAAGTCAAGAGTTGGGAGAGGGGGAAAACAGACTGAAGCCTTCTGAGAAGCTGAAAAAAATAGCCTGACTCAGGTGGAGTCTTAGAGTCGCTGTATCGGTGAGGTGTAGACATTTAATAAATAAAAAAATTAAATAAATAGAGGACCAACTAGCCAAAAGCAGGTCTGACTTAATGAAGCCAGATCAGATTTTAACAAACAACAGAGTTCCCTAAAGAATCACAAGCCCTGTTGTTTGTAGTCTCATAGCAGAAATGAGGTTGGAAAAAGGAAAACTATCAGTGTCAGCCTTGTGCTTTAAGTTGTCCCCAGAGTCAGGTGAGCCATTCTCAAGAGGTAACAGAAGCACTTAGCTGATTTTAACTAGTGTCAGGGCCCGAGAATTCCAGGTCTGTCAGCTGGACTGGCAAATTTTCTTACCAGAAGTTCTATTTTATTGGCAATGATTCCTTCATTGCCATTCAAGAAAAATGGATGCTGTCACCAGGAATGTCTATGGAGATTCTCGGTCATCCAGGTCATGGTTGTCCCAAAGGGGCTTTTTTCAAGAGGCGACTGGACTTTCTGTTTTTTCTTTGAAGAAGCTTCTTGGATGAGAAGCGAAATGTCTTCAAAGCATAAAGTCCAGTCGCCTCTTGGAAAAAGTACCAAGGTCAGGGTCAGGGTTCCAAGTAATGCGTCCACCAAAAGCAGAACTCTGAAGCAGGGACATTCCTCAAAGAATGTGTTTATTGGATACATCATATCAGCACAGCTAGTGAAAACCAACTCTAAAAGTTCCTGCGTCCCCCCCTCTAATTAAAAGAGTAAATATTTCCTCCCCAGGTGTCACCAATCATATTGTCCAGTGAAGGTAACTGGGAGGTTCCTCTGCCATCTGTCGGGATATTCCATAGGAAAGCCTTTTGTTTTGATGGATAGCCGTTCTATCTTCTTCCCCCCTCCCTTCCACCTTTGGATTCTTTAGAACCAGAAAATAATTCTGTTTTAGGAAAGATAATGCCTTGTTGCCTGCATTCTGTGGAGGGAACATGGCATTGACAAAAGCAACATAACAATTCCTTAGAGCCCCTTAATCTATTGATCTATTTTATGAGATTTTCAAAACATGGCTATGAAAAGCTCCTTTAGCCAGAATGTGCCCTGACATATATATCAGGCCAATAATATGTTGAAACAGTTCCATGTTTGTCATGGAAGTTATGACACTGGGAGCTATCCTATAAGCACTGATTTTGGCATGTTCAATTGGACTTCTCAAACTGGCACATCAGTCAGGTTCCCCAAAGCAATAATTTTGAGGTACTCAACAAGAAGTAGATTATTTGTTATTATTAATTTAGAAATGGACATCATAAGACATCATTGTATCCCCAAATACACAAGCTAAATCTTTAACTGTATGGCTGTTTTTTATGCTAGGAATGTAACAAGAATAAGAAGTATTTAATTATGAACAGCATATTGCCTGCCAGGTTTGAGGAATTTTACTAAGGATAACTAATAAATGTGATAAAAGTTAACTACTTGGTGCAATATTGCTCCCAATAGGCTAAATATGGTCAATCCAATGTTTCAATGAAGTTCTGCAGTAAAGCAGAGGTCTAAATTTTTTTGTTTTTCCAATGTAATTTTTAATGTATTCAACTCCGATGAGATAATTAGGTAAATTTATTGGAAAATCCTATACATGTTTGCTGAGAGGAAATCCCATAAAATTTAGTGAGGCTTACTTGTAGATAGGGAATGTTAAGACTTTCAGCTTGCAAGTGTAAGTTTATTCCTTATTGCAGTACAAGTAGTCCTCAACTTACAACCACAATTGAGCCCAAAATTTATGTTGTTAAGTGAGAAATTTGTTGAGTTTTGCCCTATTTTACAACTTTTCTCAGCACGTTTCTTAAGTGTATCACTGCAATTCTTATATTAGTAACCTGGTTGTTAAGTGAATCTGGCTTCCCCATTGACTTTGCTTGTCAGAAGATCCCAAAAAGGGACCACATGATCCCAGGTCACTGCAACTGTCATAAATGTGAGTCAGTTGTCAAGCATCCAAATATAAATCACATGACCATAGGGATGCTGAAAAGGTCATAAGTGTGAAAAATAAGTCACTATTTTTAGTGCCATTGTAAGTTTGAAAGGTCACTAAACGAACTGCTTTAAGTCAAGGACTACCTATATAGATGACGGTGTTTCCCTTCAGTTCTATATGACATGGTTTTCCATGAAGAAAATCAGATTTTTGACAAGATTGTCCTTCATTTTTAAAAACAAAATAGCAATAGGATACAGCATTCCCAAATGCATTGCTAATGTATTGGAATACATTAGCATTTATTTTTAAAGCCAATACTGTGTCACATGTTGTTCTGTGGTATTAACAACTAAAGTGTCCCTGCCAAGCACATCCAGACCTTGTATATTTTTTCTCCCTAAAGTGTATTTTTTTGAAGCCGGTTATTGGCTTTAGATTAGAGGAACAGAGGACGAGGAATGCACCAAAGACCATGCTTGATTCATCTTTAGTTTTGCTGCGTTCCCTGGGGAAATGTCCACAGACAACACGCCGTACAAGAGAAGAAGCACGAAGAACATCCCAGCAACAGAAACTGAAGAAGTTCTAAATTCGGTTGTGAAATCCCAGAGGCCTGTGTTTTTCTATTGATTTCTTTCCAAAGGAAGAATGTGATGCGTATACTGGCTGACAAACACAAAATAAGCCTTGATTTTTTCCCCCAGCAAACAAACCCCCAAAGTCCCATAGAAATAAAAGATCATGTCATGTGATTAGAAAATTCACACATGGTACATTCTTGAGCTAGCATGTGGCTGTTTGTGACAATGGCTGGTCCTATCCATTTGACCTAACAACTTGCTAAATGTCGGGTTTTAACTTTTACGGTTTGTGTGTGACTTTGGTTTACAAATTCTCCTTTTATGTCTTTCATGCTGCTTATAAATTATTTTCCATTACATGAGCAGGCAAATATTTTGCAGCAGTTTTTATGTATCAGCTGATTTCTGAAGGCATATTCAGTTCTTTGCTTGCCATGTTTCCTATAGCTGTCTTTGATCAAGGAATATGCCTTAAAATTCTTCTCAAGATTTTATCGCTTCGATAGTGTTAATGCTCCAAAGAGTAATGATAACGGGAATGTG
The DNA here is from genome assembly GCF_049901735.1 of Notechis scutatus. Lineage (NCBI taxonomy): Eukaryota > Metazoa > Chordata > Lepidosauria > Squamata > Elapidae > Notechis > Notechis scutatus. Next base: position 130,207,566 of record NC_142009.1, on the reverse strand, counting down.
AGTCCTTTGTAGGGTCACACATGCAGGTAAAGTCAAAAGGTGAGTAGCCTACAATCCGGGTGGAGGCAGCTGGGGCTCTATCAGAACGAGAAAGGCCAACCCCCATGTAGGAAGGAATCCAAATTCATCAGACAAAGGCAAATATTTTAAAAGGAACGCTTGACATGTTTACACATGAAAGCTTCCCTTCCACACTTCATTTCTCTGATTTAAACTACTGATTTTGATGGAAGTGAGAGTGCCCTGTCAGAAGGAAGATGGCTGGCTTTCCAGATTCTGTTATGATACCCTACAACAATAAAATTAGCTCTAATAGTCTGTAGAGATTCTCAGTTATCCAGGTTATGGTTGTCCCAAAGGTGCTTTTTTTCAGGAGGCAACTGGACTCTCTGTTGTTGTTTTTTTTGAAGACATTTTGCTTCTCATCCAAGAAGCTTCTTCAGCTCTGACAGGATAGTGCAGGGGTGTCAAACTCTATTTCACTGAGGGCCGCATCAGGGCTGGGGTGAGCAGGGCCAGAGTGGGCATGGCTAGCTTGACAACACTCATGTTGGGGGCACCTGTGGTGGCCTGAGCATTCTACCAGCACAAATGGGCTCCCAAGCTCCGTTTTTGGCTGCGATGGCCTCCTGCAACCCTCTGCCAGTGAGAACAGAGCTTGGGAGGCCGCATGCAGCCTTCCCAAGCTCCGTTTTCACAGACAGAGGCGCTGCAGCCCTGTCCTTCACTGTTTCCAGGGCGGCCCCACAGGCCAGATCTAAGCACTCTGCAGGCCGGATCCCTCCCCCCCGGCCTTGAATTTGACACCCTTGGGATAGTGGGATAATCTTCCATCCTCTGACAGGATAGACAGGATAATCCTTCCATTCCCCACTATTCTGTCAGAGCTGAAGAAGCTTCTTGGATGAGAAGCGAAATACCCTCAAAAGAAAAAACAAGAAAGTCCAGTTGCCTCCTGAAAAAGGCACCCTTGGGACATCCCTGAATCCTTGAGATGACCAGGCCTACCTGAAAGGGATGGTAGTATGCCACAGCTGCTGGAGCAGATAATCAGCAACCATAAAACTAAGCAACGTTTCCATAGCTCAGCGAAAGGCCGAGAGGCTGCTGCTGAACTCAGGACCAAGAAAGGAAAGAGACAGGGATGGGATTGTATGTCCTCACCTCTATGAAATAAAATGCCTCTTTGGAGAAGGGAAAAGGAAGCACCATCTAAAGAGCACCAGGATACCACACAAAAGCTGACCAAGGTAAGCCTGATCTCATTGCTTCAAGAGAGCTAATTTGTCTCAGCAACTGTTGTTTTGGAAGACTATAAAGATGATAGAACTGCATTCAAATGATTTGATTTACAGTCTGATGCTAACGATTCTTATTTCACATTTTCAGAATGAACCATATTTCTGTGGCACATCTGACTGAAATGTTGTTTTCATTAATAATGACTTTTGTTTGCACTCCCATGTGTTTTTTTTTTATACAAAGGCAATGAAACAAAAGCAATGAAACTTGTGTTCTGACCTAGGCTTCCCCAACAGCACGAAGCCGACTCCTCGTCCCAGTAAACCCCTTTTATTTAGTTTACAGTGAATTCCTCTCCAGCAAAGTCCCAGCCAACAGTCTCTCAAGATATTTCACAATTACAGACCTTTATCAAGTTTGGAGAGTTGCCAGGCTGATATCTTTCAGATGCCACATTGTAGCAGAATGCAGAAACAGATCTTCACCCAAATGAACTAATTGTCTCCTGCAAAACCCCACTCCCCTTTCGCTCCTCTTTTATTCCCTATGGGAGGGGCCATTCACTGTCCACCTGTGGCTTTACTTCCAAGTCGACCCTTGTTCCTTAGCTGTTCCCTTCTTCTGGCAGCTCTGCTCATGCGCACACTGGGAACAGACTCCAGCTGTTCTTCTTCCTCACTGATGTCTGACTCTGAAGGCAGATGATAACTGTTGGACGGCCCTGGCCCCATCTCTGCCTCTGACACAGACCACTCATCAGAGCCTTCCTAAGACTCCAGAACTGGCCCATGTTCCTCCCCAACCTCCTCACTGTCTGAATTTGGCGGGCCACAACAAACTTGGTTTGGTTTTATTCTTATTGCAAATGTTTTGTCTCCTGTGGACAATGCAACTGGCTGCTGGCCCCAAAGCATGCCTTCACCCTCAACACAATTTTTCCCCTCTTTCATCAAGGAAAATGACAAATCACTGAAATAGTTTAATATGGCATGATTTAAATAAAATAAGATGTGTATTGGGGCTTTAGAGACAAAGCTTTGTACAGACTCCAATATATAAGCCACCAAGAGTCACTCACGATGGTGAGATAAGCAATCAATCAATCAATAAGCAAATACAGGCCAGGTTCCTCATCCATTTCTACAAAGGAGGTTGCAAGTATCTCTTGAAACATATGGAGAATTCAACAAAAAATGATGGAAAGTGGGGGACTTCTGGTTTGTCGGCTTCGCTAGCGGCAGGGATTTGCGATCCTGCGCGATCCCTGCCGCGCTAGCCGCTTTGGTGCCTCCGATCCATGGATCTGGAGGCTAAGGCTGCCACGAAGAGGCAGCCGAAGATAGGAGGGATCCGGACAGGGGGTTGGGGTTTTCGCAGACCCCTTCCCCACCCGGCTTAACCCTCTTTTCTCAAGGCGGTGGAGCGGCGGTCAGCAATGGCCGCCACAAAGAAGCTGACAGCTGGACAAGATTGTGCTGGAGGAAGAAGGAGAAAGTTCTGAAGCGGAAGTTTTTTGGCTGAACTGGGACTATAAGATACAAGTAAGATCCTGAAAATTCTGATTTTTTGAAAGATACTTTGTTTCCAGAAGAGATTTACAAGCGGCGAGTGAAAGTGTTTAAAGAGAAAGTTTACTCTCCTTCCACATGGATTTAACAAATGGATATTGAAAATCTTGCTATTTTATAGAAGGTAAAAATTTAAAGCTTTCTGTTATAAGTGGGAAGGGAGAGGACAAAAGGAAAATTTTTATTAAGATTTTGTTGGAGGAGATGCCTGGAAGATTTTGAGATTGGAAGTTAATTGTAATAAGACTTTAAAATACAGATTGGGTTTTTTTTCCCTTGTCAATTGATATTACCCCAGGAAGAAAAAGTGTGAAGAACTTTGTGTTCTGTTTGGATTGTTTGATGACTTTGGGATTTTGGGGAATTGTTTCAAGCTTTGAATTATCTTGGTTGTTTTAAAAAGAAGAAGAAGAGAAAAAAGAAGAAGAAAAGGTTTATAATGGCTTTATCTGTTGATGAACTGAGAGAGGAATATGGTAAAATAAAAAAAGAAGGTAAAGACGGTGTGAGAGAAATTTTTTGCTTTTTAGAAATGGCGCTTGCCACTTATCAACAAACACAACAATTAATGGAGGATGCAGAAGAAGAAGAAGAAGAAGGAGAAGGAGAAGGAGAAGGAGAAGGAGAAGGAGAAGGAGAAGAAGAAGAAGAAGAAGAAGAAGAAGAAGAAGAAGAAGAAGAAGAAGAAGAAGAAGAAGAAGAAGAAGAAGAAGAAGAAGAAGCCATCTTTAATGAGTCTACAAAGCTGATCAAGAAAGGAAGGAAAAAGAGAGGAAGGCAAAAGGACATAAGACTTAAAAAAACATCCAAGAAAGAGAAAAATAAGATGCAAAATCAATACAATGCTAGAAAGCAAAAGAAAAGAGAAATACAACAGAGAGGGGGAGCGAAGGGGGGTAAAAAGACCAGATGGGACAAGATAGGAAGGAAGAAGGGGGGGAAAAGCCACAAAGGTATGAAACAAGATGTGGAAAAGAAATCTTTTTTTAGGGATAATGGGTAACGCATAACTTTGTTCCAAAATGTTTCTGCAAGGTACATGATAGTATTGTAGTATTTGTATTAGAAATAGAAAATTAGAATTTTTATAAGGCTTAAGTAAAGATTAAAACATTAAAGGTTTAATAATGATAGATTTTAAGATTTAATAAAATATTAAAAGGAATGTCTAAAATATTTAGTTTAAGTATAGAGTTTAATTGACTATTGTGTGGATGTTTGTATGAACTTATTATTATGGTATTTGTTTTTGAAATAGATAATTGGAATGCTATGAGATTTAATGTTTAATTATATATTTAATTACTTTATGGATTTACTATTTTAGTAAGTAGAATGTACTAAGCAGAATTAGATAGGGAATTAGGTGTTACCTTAAATGTTAATTTAGGGGAGCGATGGAAAGGCATCATACTTCGATTAGTGATTTCAGGAGAAATATTTTTTTTTCTAATATGAATGAGATAAATGGATAATTGGAAAAGAATGGACAAAAGATACAAATATAATGATTTAAATTAAGATGAAATAAATAAAATAGAATTAAGAAGAGTGGAAAGCGGGGAGAAGTTATAATAAAGATATTGAAGGGTAATAAGATAGGTAATGGCATATAAGCTGAACATGAATTTAATTGAAGTCCATACAAAGAGAGGTAATCCGGGGCCAAGCTACTTTTTAAAAAGAAGTTTTATGTTTTTGTGTTTTGTGTGTATATGTTTGATTGAGATTTAATAAAACCTTGGGAGAAAGCGAGAGGAATATTTGTAAACAAGGCAAAGGGAAATATGAATATGATGAGTATAAAATGGATAAATATAGAAGAAATGTAATTGAACAAGAGTAAAGAGAAATAATGAGAAATTTGCTAAAAAAATATTTAAGTGGAAATGGGATATATTAGAATTGTATTGTATAAAACAATGTTTTATCTGCCTTGTAAAAATTTATAATGGAAAGAGGTTTAATGTTTTTAATGTCTAATGATGCTTTGTTTGTCTGTAAAATTAATAAAATTTGTTTCAAAAAAAAAATGATGGAAAGTGGACACATGGAAAGATGATGTGAAAGCAGCTTGAAACAAAGTAAAAATGATAAAGTTATAAAATGCCACAAAACTACCTTAAATTGCAGAAATAGAAAGTATGGAAAAATTGCTTGATGAAACAGTGATGTGAAAGAGAATGTGGTTGAAGAAAAAAACACAGGTAACAGGTGGATTGGAATTACTACTTTTTTTTCCTTCAAGTAATCTCAATACAGAAAGATCCAGTCCTAAATAAAGCATTCAGAACTGCATGTGTGAATACCTGAAATCTTAAATCTATTGTGACACCTAAAAACATTTTTTTATTCCTAGTGCCCACAATGAATGTAAGATGCCAATCTTTTAATTAGTTGAAAGATTTATGACATTGTCTCTTATGCAACTGAAGGGATACTGCCATTTGCATTTCTTCCTCTGCAGGAAAAAAAAAGCAATTGTTATATTTGTCATTTCCCTTCTGTTCCTTAAGGGGGGGGGAAACAGATTTTTCAAAATGTTCTCTTTTAATCATGTGGAATCTCCCACAAAATGGTTATGGCCTCAATAAAATATTGAAGTGTTTAGAATATAAATACCTATAAATGCCAAGTCTCATTTATGAAGCAGTCACTGTCAATTCTCAGTGCTTCTGTTTCCCAGCTACACGCTGTGAAATGAAATTTTATAGGCACCTTTCAAAGAGACCTGTGGAACAAAGGCTTAAGAGCTGCGTAATGGACACTACAAATACAATGTGAAATGAATCTGACTACATTATTTGCATTTCATGTCTCATTGTTGAATGACAACGTGTTTGTATTTCTTTTATATTTCATTACATTTTTCTTCTAATCCACCTTACAGGATAACAATTTTCCCAATCTATTTATGAGAGAGAAAGATGGTTGTTTCATTGCTAGGGTAATATTTTCTGATGGGAAGAGGGGGAAGAGGAAATTACACGTGCCAAGGCTATAAAAAAAATCAGTATAGAAAATGTTTCCAGGCAGATGCTGCAGATTTGGGAGAACCTGTTGTGAATCAATAAAAGTGAATAACCTAAATGCAAATTAGGGGTTGAAAACCTGCACACTTGATTGGTCATTATACAACAACTTGGGATTGGGCCAGAACCAGTCCCTGATTGGTTACTTTTGGGACTGTCCTTATTGGTCAGTAGTTGGAACCTGTTGCGCAGTTTCATTGGTTAATAAGGCAGCAGCTAACCCTATAAAAGGGTTACTGCTGCCCATAGCATGGCTCTGTTCCATTCTGATTCCTGTTATTATTAAAGAGTTGAAGTCACTGGTCAGATGTCTGGTCTCCTCATTCTCCAAACTTAACACTGGCGACGAGGGTGGGATCCGGAGACCGAAGAGCTGACTAAACCTACAGAGCAACCTACAGAGCACGTGGTTAATCATGCACCATCAACAGCAGCATGGCCAGCGGTGTCGTACCACCCGCTCCATTCAATCCAGAGACCGAAGACTGGGAGGCCTACATGGATCGGTTCCAGATGTTTCTGGAAACTAACAATTTGAAAGATGCAACAACCGGAAAAAAAAGAGCTATCTTTCTAACGCATTGTGGGCCAACCGTGTTTAAAATGGCAAAGTCGCTTGCCAAGCCAGCAGAGGTAAAAGAAATGGACTGGGATGTCCTCGAGCCGTTACTACGGGCTCACTACGCGCCCTCCATACCGACCCTAGTAAGAAGACACGAATATTACCAGAGGGATCAACGGAAGGGCGAAAGCCTTGCCAATTACATCGCGGACCTCCGGAACCTAGGAGGCCTCTGCGGGTTCGCCGACCTGGAAGAAGCCCTCCGGGACCGTTTGGTTCTGGGCCTAGAAGACGGTGCTATCCAGAGCAAAATTATGGCTAAGGGGGACATCAGCCTCACCGATGCCCTTAAAGAAGCCTCAGCAGCAGAGGCGACAAAGAAGTCAGCAGCCCAAACGCGCCGCACCAACGCACCGCCACGTAAACTCGCCACTGATACCTCGCCGCCGCTCAGAGAGACACCCGGTATCAACTCACCACGAAGACCTAGAGTCCCCGTCCGACAGCGATGAGGAAGAGGTAAACTGACTTCGAACGGAGAGAGAGCAGCCCTCACAACACTCATTTCGACCGTGTGCGGCTGTGGAGCGAATCACCCACGATCCGGCTGCAAATTCCTTGACGCACTTTGCCGCCATTGCGGGAGACGCGGTCACATCGCAAAGGTTTGCAGAAGCAAACAGAACTCCAAACCCCGACAGGCCGAATTCCAGTCTTCCGGATTCTTCGGCACACACCGAGAAAAAGTGAACCACTCCTACAGAAACAAGCCATCCACCACTTCCACCAGGCATGAGGAAACCAGGCGGGAAGAGACCCACCAAACAATCACCATAGGCCACGCTACATCCCTTGATGCCGGGAAAATCCGAGTAAAGGTCGCCATCGAAAACAAACCTTGCGTGATGGAGGTAGACTCGGGATCTTCCCTCTCGATGGTGTCGTGGAAAACGCTCCAACAGCTCCTTCCAATGATTCGCCGCCAAGTCCTTAACCCTCAAAGGGTTATACTCAAAGACTATCAGGGCAACCGAATCCCCGTCGTCGGGTCCCGCAGATTCCAGGTCTCATTCAAGGACCGCACCGTCGCACTACCACTGACTGTCGTGGATCGCGACAGGCCTAGTCTTCTAGGCCTCCAATGGTTCAGGCCGCTCAGAATCACTGTAGCTGGAGTCCACGAGGCCGAAAGCGTCGATTGGGAGGAAGACCTCGTGCAAGAATTCAAAGACGTTTTGCGAACGGACTAGGCAAGTATAAGGGGAACCCAATCTCGTTTAACTTGAACCCTGAAATAGCACCCATCCGCCTTAAGCCGCGCGGGTGCCGTTCGCCTTAAAGCCTAAAATCTACGAACAACTCGATAAGCTGATAGCGCAGGGCGTACTGGAACCCACCGACCACGCCCGTTGGGAAACCCCCATAGTGACGCCAATCAAGCCTGATGGGTCCCTAAGAATTTGCGGAGACTACCGGGCCACATTAAACCACGCACTGCAGCAAAGTGCTTATCCAGTACCGGTAGTGCAACACTTACTCCATTCTCTGGGCGGCGGGAAAGTTTTCGCCAAACTAGATTTAGCCCAGGCATATCAACAATTGCCTGTAGACCCAACCACAGCCGAGGCACAAACGATCGTAACACATAGGGACGCATTTAAATGCAGCCGGCTCCATTCGGAGTAAGCGTCGCCCTGGAATCTTCCAGAGTTTAATGGAGAGGTTGTTACAAGGGATAAAAGGCGTTGTCCCATATTTCGACGATGTACTCATCGCCGCACCTAACAAAGACACCCTAGAAAAACGACTCAGAGAGGTTTTACGAAGATTCCAAAATGCAGGCCTCAGAGTAAAAAAGATAAATGCCACTTATGTACCGAAAAAGTAGAATTTTTGGGATACCTCCTGGACAGCCAAGGAATTCATCCCACCGAAGACAAATTACGGGCAATTAAAAAGGCACCCACTCCGAGGAACAAGGCAGACCTACAGGCGTTCCTTGGACTTATCAATTTCTATAATGTGTTTTTACCCGACAAAGCAACAGTAGCTGAACCATTGCATAGACTATTAGACAAAAAAGCAACGTGGGTTTGGGGACAAAGGGAACAACATGCTTTCCAACAGATAAAGAAATTGCTAACTTCTGATTCAGTACTTATGCAGTACAACGAGACTCTGCCGCTTACTATCATGTGTGATGCATCGCCTTTTGGGGTTGGGGCAATTCTGGCCCACGTGTTACCAAACGGAGCGGAAGCCCCCATCGCGTTTTTTTCACGAACCTTAGCTAAAGCTGAACGCAATTATAGTCAGCTGGACAAAGAAGCTTTAGCTATTGTTGCTGCAGTTAAAAGATTTCACGAATATGTTTATGGCCGTGCCTTTACAATAATCACTGATCATAAACCGTTACTGGGGATCATTGCGGGTAATAAACCAACCCCGTATATATTGTCCCCCAGAATGACCCGTTGGTCTGAATTCCTGGCGGCCACTTTGCAGCACCGCCCGGGGAAATCGATTCTCCACGCCGATGCATTGAGCAGAACACCGCTCCCAGACACTGTTGTGGATCCAGCACCAACCCTCTCAACACTACAGATTGAATCTCTACAGGCACCACCCTTGACGGCTAGAGACATTGCTTTTGAAACGAAACGTGACCCAGTTCTGCAACACATACTACGCTGGGTTGAACGGGGGTGGCCGACGGACCAAATTGCACCTGAATGGGCGCCCTTCAAAGCCCGCCAAACCGAGCTGTTTTCCCAAAAAGGCTGTATCTTGTGGGGTGATCGAGTCGTAATCCCTGCCAAATTGCAACAGACTGTGCTGGCGGTATTGCATGAGGGACATCCGGGTATTGTGCGGATGAAATCACTCGCACGCAGCTACGCTTGGTGGCCGGGAATCGACAAAAGAATCGAGGCCTGGGTCGCTACGTGCCAACGCTGCCAGGACGTCAGCAACGCCTCACCGAAAGCAAGCCCAACCAAATGGGAACGCCGAGGGGACCGTGGTCCCGTATTCATATTGACTTTGCGGGGCCTACCAAAGGTCACACTTTCCTGATTACTGTCGACGCCTATTCCAACTGGCTCGAGATTCATCGAATGCACACAACTACAACCGACTCAGTTATTAATAAATTAAACAGACTCTTTGCCACGCACGGGTTTCCGGACGTGTTGGTCTCGGACAACGGCCCGCAGTTCACTGCATTGCCCTTTGAACAATATCTGGCTGATCGGGGCATCCGCCATGCGCTGACCTCGCCCGCACACCCTGCGGCGAATGGACGGCAGAACGCATGGTACAATTTGTGAAAAAGACCCTGCATAAAATGGAATTTGGCAACATCGACGAGAAAATCAATCGAATCCTCTTATTGCAGCACATCACGCCTCACAGCGTGACCAACAAAACACCCGCTGAACTTCTCATGGGGCGGAAAATACGATCGCACCTGGACCGACTCCACCCGCTTTCGCACCAGAAAAACCTGTCGGCTCCAGCAGCAAATGCCGGGAATTTAAGGTAGGCGATTTAATCTTTGCCAAAAACTTTTCCGGCGACCCGTTATGGATACCCGCAACCGTTACCCACCTCACCGGGCCTAGATCTTACCGCTTGCTAACAGATGATGGGAGGGTGTGGAAACGCCACATAGACCAACTCCGATCGAGATTATCACCCAGCGGCCATGACTTTCCCAGTTCAACAACTCAAGGGGGAGGGAGTATCGAGGGAATTGACTTTGATACAACTAATAGCGGGTCAACGGGAGCCCTACAGCCCAGCGAAGCACCGGAATGTGAAGCGGGGAGGGAGTTGATGTCGCCAGGGAACTTTAATACAGGGGAAAACGAACTGCAAAACCCCGAAGAAACACGCAGCAGCAGAGACATCCACAGTGAATGCAGCACGGAATCACCGTGCAGCGAAATAGAAATTAACAATGGTCATCCAAACGCTCCACCAGAACCGGACGTTGGACAAAACCCGGTGGAGCCTCGAAAATCTTCCAGGCAGACCAAACGGCCTGCCTATCTTGAGGATTTTATCACAGGTCCCCTCAAAAGGAACCCAAGGGGGAGGGGTGTTGTGAATCAATAAAAGTGAATAACCTAAATGCAAATTAGGGGTTGAAAACCTGCACACTTGATTGGTCATTATACAACAACTTGGGATTGGGCCAGAACCAGTCCCTGATTGGTTACTTTTGGGACTGTCCTTATTGGTCAGTAGTTGGAACCTGTTGCGCAGTTTCATTGGTTAATAAGGCAGCAGCTAACCCTATAAAAGCGTTACTGCTGCCCATAGCATGGCTCTGTTCCTTTCTGATTCCTGTTATTATTAAAGAGTTGAAGTCACTGGTCAGATGTCTGGTCTCCTCATTCTCCAAACTTAACAGAACCTGTGTGGCAAAAAGGTGCTGGACTAAAATTCAGATCACAAGTTCTAGTCTGCCCCAGGCATGAAAACTGGCTTTGGGTTAGCAATTCTCTCTGAGCCCAGCCTAATTTACAGGTGATGGTTATGGGGAAAATGGAAGGCAGGAACATTATGTACACCATCTTGAGATGTACAAAAGAAGGTGGAGAAGAAGAAGAAGAAGAAGAAGAAGAAGAAGAAGAAGAAGAAGAAGAAGAAGAAGAAGAAGAAGAAGAAGAAGAAGAAGAAGAAGAAGAAGAAGAAGAAGAAGAAGAAGAAGAAGAAGAAGAAGAAGAAGAAGAAGAAGAAGAAGAAGAAGAAGAAGAAGAAGAAGAAGAAGAAGAATAATAATAATAATAATAATTCTGGAGAGTGAACTTGGCTGTAACTGGAGACAGTAGAAGAGAAGAGAAGAAAACTGGAAAAGACAATGAAATACAAAGACCTGTAAAAGGTAGAATAGTAGAACAACTGTGGTGAAAGAAAGCAAAAATATTACCAGTAGTAAGAGGCACCTTGGGTGCAATCCCAAAACCCAGAATGTCTGAAACACCACTTGAACACCATCGGCATCGACATCATCAGTCAATTGCAAATGGCACCCTTACTTGGAACCACTTATATCCTGCAATGATACATTTAACACCACCAATGTCTATCTCAGCTCCTTGGGAAGAAATGAGTAGGTGAATAAAAATGCCAATCCAGTCTGCACATGAGGCTGATTGTGGGACCAACCATAATAATAATGAGAATAGCAATAGCACTTAGATTTATGTACCACTTCACAGTGTTTTTATAGCCCTCTCTAAGCAGTTTACAGAGTCAGCCTATTGCCCCCAACATTCTCATTTTACCAACCTTCTGAAGGATGGAAGGCTGAGTCAACCTTGAGCCTGGTGAGATTCGAACTGCCAAATTGCAGTCAGCCGGCAGTCAGCAGAAGTAGACTGCAGTACTGTGTTCTAACCACTGTGCCACCATTTTTAGCACTTACCCCCTCCCTCGATTGGAAGGGGCTCTCCATTCATTACTCTCTAAGAGGGACACTCTCTTCAATTTCAGTAAGTTGTACATGCTGCAATCATAAGAATGCTTACCAAACTGTAAATCTGACTGTGTTTACTAGAGTTTCATTAAAAGTGTTAATTTTCCAAGGTAAAATTCAGACAAGAGGCCCAGAATGTTCAGGGGGCAGGTTTCAGTGTTCTCACATGTTCAGGATCTTTTGCAACATATTAAGGAAAGATGAGGTTTTGCCATTGTGACATTTTTAGCCTCTCCTGTGGGTGCTCTGGCACATACATAACAGCAGCAGGTACAGGAAGGTGCTCCAAAGTCCAACCATGATAAAATAATTCCCTCTTCCACACCAATACTGCATAGGAATTATTGGTGAGCCGGACAATTCATGGCCTCTGGATTCAAAACCATGGGTGCTTTGCAGTGGAAGGTTCCAATGCTAGTGACTGAGATATCCAACAAAAATTCTCCTATGTGGCTCTCTCTTTGGTTGCAGTCCTGCTGAGAATTCTGTTAAATTATTATTATTTAATTGGATTAGGAAGTGTGAAGGGCCTACTGAGGATTCACAGATCTACTTGCCAGTAGTCTGTTTTTCTGAGAAGATGTAGACCTTGCTGTCCACACCAAGGATGCCACAACTGGATCATTCACACTGCCTGTCCCAAATCACCCAATCCTGGCCACACCTTGACTTACAAAAACATTTATGGACCCTCCACATGTCCCACATGTAATCATAGAGGCTGGGATGTTGTTGTTGCATTTATTATTTCTCTTCTATCATTTCCCTGATTGCCCACGAAAAAAAGACACCATAGTAACTAGTAAAGGGCCAGTTTGGTGCAGGCTTAGAAACCAGGAGACTGTGAGTTCTAGTTCCACCTTATTCATGTAAGTTGGCTGTCTAACTTTGACGAATCTCTCTCTCCATATCACAGGGTTGTTGTGGGGAACAATAGGAGGCAGGAATATTAGGCATGTTTGCTGTATCGAGTTATATATTTTAAAAGGCAGTATTTAAAAAAATCTAATCATTATCATCGTTACCAGCATCCAGAGGCCTATGGGATGTTGGATGCAACATCATCAGACATCATTTACGGTAAATAGCCATAATGACACTATGGTAGTTGTTTTACAATTAGGAAATCTTTTGCGACAGCACAGAGAGAATATGCTCTCCATACCAGTGGTAGGATTCAATTTTTTTTACTACCGGTTCTTGGTGGGTGTGGCAGGGGAAGGAGACTGTAAAATCTCCAGTCAGAGGTGGTATTTGCCGGTTCTCTGAACTACTTAAAATTTCTGCTACTGGTTCTCCAGAACTGGTCAGAACCTGCTGAATACCCACCTCTGCTCCATACGTGCTCACCAGCCAACTTGTTTGCCTTTCCTTGTTCTAAAACAAGCCATTTTGCATCTGATAGGACCTGAGATCAGCTTCAGTCATTCCAGATCGAGACCAGTCACCTGAGGATGATTCACCCCAAATGTGACCTATTTAAAAAGGACCAGAATCTTTGGACTTTGAGGATCAGCTCTTACATGGTTTTTGTCTTCCTCAAGGGGGTGATCACCCCTTATGCCCAGTACTACAAAGTCTATCATCTGGCAGAGAACCACAACCCTTCCTGGTTTCATTAGAATCTCAATTCATACTGTTATGACTGGGACTTTACATCTTGCCTTTCTGCCTAGAAAATATTTCAAATAGCCTCTGCTGCTAAAATACGGAGAGTTTCCTAATTTCGGGCATTCTAAATATTTTTCATCCTTCTTCTTTATATGGGTTTCTTGTAGGCATATTATATCTGCATTTTGTTTGATTAATTTGGTTAATATCCTTTTTCTTTTATTTGTCGAATTTAAATCATTTATGTTTATTGATAGTAATTTTTTTTCTTCTCCTATCTATTTAGTTTTGTTTCGCTCTTTGTCGTGTAACAATTCCTCTCTCTTCTTGCGCTTGTGTTTGTGTGGTTCCTTCTGTCTTTTGTTGTAAATGAGTGTTCTCTTGGTTCCCTACAGCTCCAGTTCTATTTTTATGTCCACCATATTCTTCTTGAGAGTTTGTTTCCAATTCCTCCCTACTACTTTGCTCCTGTGGGCCCACCATCCGTTCTTAAAAGTCCTGAGCTTTTTCCATAGTGTCTATTTTAATTTTCCTCTCTTTCCACGACACCAGCATCCCTTCTGGAATAAGCCATTTAAATGTAATTCTTTTTTGATTTAAATAAGCTGCCAGAAATTTATAATCACGCCTTTGCTCCCTTACTCTCCTCGGTATCTGTTTAAAGATCACAATTTCTTTCTCTTTGTACGTTATTGTTTTATCTCTTGAGGTTCTATATATCATGTCTCGGACACATCTTCTGGTGAATCATATGTGGACTTCCCTAGCGCATTTGTGGTGCCTTGCATACTTTGTATTGACCTGGTAGACTTCATCGAACTCTTTTTGAATGTCATCTTTATCCATCTTCAATAAACCGGCCAGTATTTCTGCCATCAAGTATTCTAGGTCTTCTTCTTTTGATTTTGCCACATTTTGGAATCTTAGGTAAGTTGCTGCCTTGTCCATTTCTAGAAGGACCAATGAGTCCTCCATTTCTTTGCTCACGTTTTTAAGATCTTCATCCACCCTTTCTAATTCCCTTTCCGTTCGTTCAGTTCTTTTCTCTACCTCTTTTATTATAACTTCATTTTTCTCCAAGGCCTGCTGCAATACTCCCACTTTATCCTCTACTTTGGAAATGTCCGCTTTCATTTCTGTCTTTAGTTTCCCCATCTCTTCCTTCAGTTCGTTAATATCTGCTCTTGTTTCACTGTGGTTTTTAGTCATTGTTTCTTGCAGTCTTGTCAGTGAGTCTTGTAGGGTTAGAAACATTGCTTGAATGTTCGCATTCGAGATGCTAGTTTGCTTCTCTATTGGTAGTGTTTCCTCTATTGTTTTTTGTGCCATAGATGAAGTTGTTGCCAAGGTGGTTGTTATTGTGGGGTTGACCTTTCTACCAGATTTCAATGCTGTGGTGGTTGTAGTAGTCATTTCCTTTAAGATTTGTTTTTGTTGTTGTACAATGCTAAATATAGAAGTTTGGCAGTTCGAACCTCATTAGGCTCAAGGTTGGCTCAGCCTTCCATCCTTGGGTAAGACGAGGACCCAGATTGTTGGGGCAAAATGCAGATTCTGTAAAACTGCTTAGAGAGGGTTGTAAAGCACTGTAAAGTGGGATATAAATCTAAGTGCTGTTGCTATTGCTATTAAAAGAGTCATGTTGGAACAAGCAGAGTCACTGGAAAGTAAGATAAGCAGCATATTAATTTAATAAACAAATACCTAAATAAAGGAGCTCACATTCTAGGACTTCCTCCCTGGGTCATGATGTGTGTGTGGGAGAGAGAGAGGGAGGGAGGGAAGGAGGGAGAGAGAGAAAGAGAGAGAGAGAGAGAGAGAGAGGAGTTTGGTTCTGCTTTTGCTCTCTAACAACTGGGTGTCCCTACAGTTAACGGTTCTAGTGTTGGACTAAATTATGTTTGCACAATAGCTCCCCATGTTTACCAAAGTGTTTTTTTTTTAAAGCTTAGTTCCTGCTCTAAGCCTTCTTAGTCTGCAGTTCAAACAGATCTGAGTCCAGTGCATAAGGAAGAGACAGTTAAATAAAGCACGGGCTGCACCAAAACAAACAGATCTGCTACTAAGTATAGTGCAACAAAGAACCCCCCCCCAGAGAAAACGAGATTAGTATATCTGATAATAGAAACAGTGCCTTAAAGAAAAACAAAGAGAGATGACATGGACACACATAAAAAGACCCATTCACTCTCTGGATCATCTATCATCCTCCAGGAACGCTCTACCCACCCAATTTACATTTTCTCTTTGTTTATGGAATGTCTCAGTGGGATTTTTTTTTAAAAAAAAATGTGAACTGTACAGGGAGTATTTGACTCACAATATTTCATTTAGTGACTATTCGTAGTTACACTGGTACTGACAAAAATGACTTACACTGGTCCTCTCATGACTATTGCTGCATCCCCATGTCAGATTGTCAGATGCTTGACAATTGGTTCACATTTATGATGGTTGCAGTGTCCCAGTTTCATCTGTTTCCTGAGGGAGTTCAATAACCAGTCATTGTGCAGGGTGCCAAGATGTCTGACTGCCTGGGCAGCATTTATTTTCTTTTATACAGTTTTGAAAAGCAGAAAAGGATAACACAGAAACAGCACCTCTATTGGTCAATTCCCCTCACCAATCCTCAAGAATATACAAGTAAGGAAGTAGTAATGCTAGCTAGGTGAGAAATCAGTACCAGCCCACGATAGCCCTGTGATTTCCTGGTGATCTGAGCTGGGTGAGATAATAGTAGAGGTATTTCAGGCCCATCAGAGGGGCAGCAGTGTGCTGCTAGCGCCCCCTTCAGGAACCCTATTGCTACTACAGTTTCCCTTTTGCGATCTTCTGACAAAGTCCATGGGGGGGAATAATAGAGTCACTCCTTAAAAAAGTGTTACTAACTTCACAATTGCAGTGATTCGCTTAATTACTATGGCAAGAAAGGTCGTAAAATGGGGCAAAACTCACTTAACAATTGTCTCATTCCTCAAGAGAACTGTTCGTCCTCAATTGTGGTCATAAGTTGAGGGCTTCCTCTAACTAAATGGGCTCTGGAAGCATTTTTAAATTAGGGTCATAAGTGTGTCGTGATGCTTGACTTCGAAGCATGCAAACCTTCCAGGTTGATTAAAAGTGAAAGCTGAAATTTTTAATGAAAATATTGGCTACTCACCCAAAAATATTTAATGGTGTAAGAATTTATGTTTCCAAATGACAGGTAAATATGTAGCTTAAGTGGCTAGAAACTATGGTATATCAACTCAGCCTCTCTGCTTTAAAGAACCCGAATTGTGCTTTTGGTTCAGTGAAGCTATCAGTTCTCATTTATGCCTGTTTGTGTGACCTGCAAATGGGAGAACCTGCTTGTTTTGCTTGGCATGTGCAGTGGAGTATTTATATTTAGGAAGAGTATCATTCTGCCAACCTGCTAATGGTGGAATATCTGGTTATTACATGCTGGTTATTAAAGTCACTTTAAATATGAAAAGTAACATCAGTTATTTTACAAAATGGCTAGTTTTTTAGAATATCAAGTTCTACTTTGTAGTATCTTCTATTTTTGGCGTGGTTTTATTTAGTCTTTACATTTCTGAGCACTTATCCTTCCACCAATTCTTTTTTTGAATGCAACTACTCCCTGTCTTTCCATAAATTTAGAGTCCTACAAGTTTTACTCTGAAATGACAAAATTGCTTCAGGTATCTAAAGTCCATATTGATTCATATGCTCCATAGTAGTGGTGGGATTCAATTTTTTTTACTACCAGTTCTGTGGGCATGGCTTAGTGGGCATGGCTTGGTGGGTGTGGCAGGGAAGGATACTGCAAAATCTCCATTCCCTTCCCACTCCTAGGGGAAGGTTACTACCAGTTCTCTGAACTACTCAAAATTTCCACTACCGGTTCTCCAGAACTGGTCAGAACCTGCTGAATACCATCTCTGCTCCATAGCAGTGGTTCTCAAACTTGACCACTTGAAGATATGTGGATTTCAACTCCCAGAATTCCCCAGCCACCATGCTGGCTGAGGAATTCTGGGAATTGAAGTTTATGCATCTTCAAACAACCAACAATGAGATATGCTGTCTATAATAACAAAAACCACTAGTTTAAGAATGCCCATATACTGTATATGCTGGCTTCTAACCTCCAGACATTCCCAGCAGTGGTGGGATTCAAATTTTTTTTACTACGGGTTCTGTGGGCGTGGCTTGGTGGGCATGGCAGGGGAAGGATACTGTAAAATCTCCAGTCACAAGTGGTATTTGCCAGTTCTCCAAACTACTCAAAATTTCCACTACCGGTTCTCCAGAACTGGTCAGAACCTGCTGAATACCACCTCTGATTCCCAGCCAGCATAGCATGTAATGCCAAGTTATTAAGCGAAAAGCACATTATAATTTGGAATGAATCCACAATTATTTCTGAGGCATTAGACGTTCCCAAAGACTACAGTTTACAATACATTGGGACATAGTTTGGGATGAGAGACCTGGTACTAATCTGAACAGAATAAGTGGTAAATAAGATAATTGTTAGTTCTGACAATCCTGGTTACAGTGAAGCCTTGGATATGTCTGTCATTTATAACTAGAAAGGATTTGCAGCCATAAACTGAGGCATATCTCTGTCACAGATTGAGCCTGGATTAGAGGCATTCTCTTGCTAAGCATGAGGTGTGCAAATCAATACTGGAGCACATGTTTTGTGTACAGAGGGGGTTAGATTCAGACTCTAGCACGTTCTGTTTGACCAGGCAGAAGGTGGAAAACTTGATGATATCACCCTAAGAAATCAGGGCAGACAAGAGGTAGTAACTGGCCAGGATGTTGTAAGTCAAATTCCTCCTTTTTTCCTTCTAGAAGATAAGGATCTCTAACAAAGACTTCTCAGAGGTCTCATTTCATCCTACAACTGCAATTTTTTCTGGGACTGGCAACTGTAGTACAATCGTGCTGACTACGCGTATCCCTGTCTTGACCCTGGATCCAGCCCCGTGGTTTGTCATCATGCAAAAGGGTGGGGGGAGGCAAAACAGTGGCTTTCTGTCATCTGTAAACCCCATTTTGCCTGGCTGCTGGAGCGCCTCTAAAATTGCATTATTGAAATGCAGCAGACAAAACAGTGAGATAGCAGCCACAGAAGTGTCTGTGTCCCCCCCCTGCCGCCCCCGGGTTCGGATCAGGATTCTGAATCAAAGTACCCAAAAAACTGAAAGAGGAAATCCTCTCTTCTCTCACAAACAATATTAATTTTTGCCAAGCTCTGAAAGTCCTGCAGCGTCTCCTCAGATGGTACGATTACATGGCTGCTCCACCCTTTGCAGTGGTTGACAAAAATATCTAATAATTATCAAAAGTGTTGTCCCTCCTCCCTTTGCGGAGAGAAATCTCTTATGTACATGCAAACTGAAACACAGTGGGTGGCACTTCTAAGTGCAAATGGATCGATCTGCCAATGTCACACACACACACACACACACACACACACATTACTTTTTAAAAAATCAGATTTCTATATTAGTTTGCATTTTTTTTATTAAAAAGCCTACATAAAAATGTATATGTATTTTCTTATGCTTTCCCCCTAATTTATATGTATATGTAATTTTCCACCTCTATGCATATATACAATCATCCTGTTAAGCTTTATTTATGTTATTTGTGCCAATCTACATATTCTTGTGCCATTTCTCCTAATAATTTTTTCTATTCAGTTTTTTTTTAATGAGAGAACTATATCACAAAGTTCAGAGGAATGCAAATACCAGAGGATAATTGCAATTTGTTTTGTATATTGGTTCAAGAAATATGAATTAGGTAGGTTTGCATTTAAATGAAAACCAAATACATTCCTCCCTTTCAGGGTGTCAAGTTGTTGTTTCTGCTGCTTCTGGGGATTTGGATGTATTTTTTGATTTGGTATGCTGTTGTTGCTTTATTAACTGCTCAGGGGGTTGATTTTAAATGAACCGGTATTCTTAAACACGTTCATTTAAAATTTGGGGAGGGCTATTTCATTTTTTAAAGTGTCCATTTTAGCAATGCTTGGCAAGAGCTGAAGCCTAAGATCAGGATTGCAGAAATTATTGGAGTTTTATACAGCTTCTCTATGGACAGAAGTCAGTATCGAACGAAGCCGAATATATATGTGTCCCAGGATAACGTTACATTATCCAATCTGGGTCAGTCCCTGGGACCAGAGGTTTTGTTTTCCGAGTTTTTGGATTTGTGCTGGAGCCCCATCCTCAGAGAACTTCTATCTAGCAGAGTCTGTGTCAATATCTCAGTATCAGAAGTCAGTATCTCAGAAAATATTATGAACATTGGCATCATATCAGTTGTATGTGAAGCTCTCTCTTTGATAGGTGTACTGTACATAAATGTGTGGAGGTGATTTAACCACAGTGGTGGTTTTCTGAATAAACCACAATTATGTTTTTATTTTTTATTTGTTTTGGTTAGATGGTAACTGCATTTAGTTGCCTGTGTTCATGTGCAATGACAATAAAGTTGAATCTAATCATCTAATCTAATTCATTTATTTATTCATGCATATCCCACTTTTATTATTTTCACAAATAACTCAAGGCAACAAACATATCCAACACAACTTCCTCCTTTTATTTTCTCCACAGCTACAACAACCCTGTACAACAGGGATCCCCAACCTTGACGCCAGCTGCCCGGCACCGCATCAGCTGGGCGCCACAGCCGGTACCAGCATCAACTGGGCGCTACCATCTCTTTTGACGAAAAGTGCTTCCGGGGTGACCTCACCGGAAGCACTTTTCCAAAAAAAAAGATGGCGGGCGCTATGGCGCCCGTGAGCTTTTTCGGTAGAAATGGCTTTCTACCCGAAAAGCTCACCGAGCGTTTGACGCCGCCATCTTTGATGAAAGTGCTTCCGGTGAGCTTTCTACCCGAAAAGCTCACTGGAAGCACTTTTACCAAAAGATGGCGGCGCCCAGCAACCAGCGGCCCGGTAAGAGTTGTTCCGCATGACTGGTATCGGTCCGCAGGGACCGGCGGTTGGGGACCCCTGCTGTACAACATAATAAGGCAAAGGCAGCACTTGATCTTAATTCAATTGGTGAACCCGTAGTATGAGCTCTTGCATGCGTAGAAGGCCATTATTTACAGTCATAAATGACAGGCTTGTCTACGTTGTGATGATCTTTTACCTTTAATTCTGACACATTCTTTTGCTCACAGTACAAATAGTTGATTTCCTGTGCCCAGTTCCCTGAGATTTCCCCTATAAAACCTACTGGGCCTTTTGCATAAAGCTGCATAAGATCAAGCTACATTCTTTATAAAGCTGCTTCTGTCGACCCCAGAAGAAATGCAAAGGCTAAATGGATGGAGCCCAAAAACCATGCTTGTCTGCAGAAAATAATAGCTCTGTCATGGGAAACCCTGTTGCCTTTCTTCTGCTTGGGGTAATGAAAAATCTCATGTATGGTAGATAGTCACCAATTTCACATTTCAGGGAAGGCTTTCAGATTTGTGGTGGTGCAGGAGTAATTGCATTTTATGGCTCTTTCTTCTTGTGCATTCATTCTTCTCAATGAAACTACAGATACCCAAGGCATTGCATAGAAGCAGGAAGTTAAAATAATAAATTGTCCCTCCTACAAATCCAATTCTCAGGATGGTCTCGTGAATGCAGAATGTAGGAGTTGAGAAATCCTGAAAACATTAAACCCTTATTATTTCTAAAGATAGCTAATACGCTTTTGCAGGAATGTCCAACCTTTGCAACTTTAAGACTGGTGGACTTAAACTCCCAGAATTCCCCAATCAGATGTCCGGGCTTTTTTTTTTTTAATTACCAAATCCAGCTTGGTTTCCCTCTGATTTTCTATAATCAACACTCCTTATGCACTTAAGGAGGATGACAAAACTTTAAACATAAGTGCATCTCTCATGTTCGGTAAAGCAGAATGTAATAATTTCTAATCCCATCTTTAATTTTATCTCAAAACGATTAACAAAGGACAACCCTCATCAGGCTAGACTCGGGGTTATCAGCAAATCTCAGTTCAGGAGATCGATCAATCTCTAGAAAACTGAACCCCATCACTACCTGGACCTAAGGAAGGGGTATTCAAAATATTGAAGTGATCTGAATTAAAGTAGGCGGCAATATTGTGAAGATATTCTGTGTAGTCAGTGGTATGGCCAATCCGAAAAGCAGGCATTCCAGCAAACAATTTAGTGGGTTCCTCATATACGGAGCTATTATACATGTGGCGTTGTACATAGAAGTACAAGCCCTGTTCCCTTTTGCATCTAGCAGCCCTAGAGGGGATGAAGTATAGTACCATTCTGTACTGTAGGAAGGAAACCTTTCATAGACATAAGCAATTAGGGGGTGTGCATAAGCGCACCAACGTGCCTACCGTCCCTGTCCGATTGTTTCTTTTTTTTCTTATTCGTATCCATTTCATGTATCCATAACCATGTTTATACTTATACCTGTTATCTAACAATCGCTTGACAAAATAAAATAAATTAATAAAAATAAAATAAATAAATTGAAGCCCAGACAATGATAATCAGCCCCGGGTGGTATTTGGCAGTCAATTATCCCATTTGGAGTTACCTTTGAAGGGATTTGAGACCTTTAGCTACTCCAGAAAGCTGTAACAAGACTGGGATCGGTAAAAAGGAATGTAAGGTTTGCTATAACTGCCTCATTAGTTACTCATTTTTTTTTCTGGGTGTAAATCAAAGTGCTGCTAATAGTCTATATAGTACATTGTGACCATGGAAATAATATACCTGAAAGATTACTACTACTACTACTACTACTACTACTACTACTACTATTACTACTACTACTACTATATACTTGAAAAACTACTACCTGAAAGACTACTCAGTAAGCCCTTTTGGGGTTCTAAGATTTTTAGGACTAATTCTTTCCATTATACAATGACTACCAGAGATACATTCAATGGAAATATATGAAACACGCCTTCTCAGACTTTGGAACTCCTTGCTACTAGAAGCCGGGTTATACTGCATGGTCTTATCTAACAAAAGAAGACATTTCTATTTAGATAGACTAAGCTGACTACCTATTGAGGTGATATTTATACACACACATACACACCAGTGGTGGGATTCAATTTTTTTTACCACCAGTTCTATGGGCATGGCTTGGTGGATATGGCCTGGCTTAATGGTTGTGGCAGGGGAAGGATACTGCAAAATTTCCATTCCCACCCCATTCCAGGGGAAGGATACTGTAAAATCCCATTACCTCCCCATCCCACTAACCTGCTTTCCAGCACTGTTCTCCTGTGCAGGGCAACAAAGGAAAACCTAGCCAATCAGCTGGGACTCAGCAGGCAGAGAATGGATGGGGACAGGGCCAGTCAGAAGTGGTATTTGCCGTTTCTCCGAACTACTCAAAATTTCCGCTACCAGTTCTCCAGAACTGGTCAAAACCTGCTGAATACCACCTCTGATACACACACACACACACACACACACACACACACACACACAATGTATCAATAGTATATAACATAATTTACAATATTGATATACTGATATGTTATACTCTTATTACTTCGTCTGTACCTTAACTGTTAAGCCTGAGCACTATTTTGACTGAATGTAATAGGACTTCTCAGCTGACATACATGGCATGGTGCTCTAATTGATTGGATAAATTGGCTTACATTTCCATTTATTGCCTACCAATAAATGAAATTCTGCAATCGTATATATGTCTCATCCCTAAAAAGCTGGAAAGAACAAAACACTTCTAAAAAACCTTGCCAAGAAATCTCCAAGGGCTTGTCCAAGCAGTTGTCAAGAATCAACACCAACTTGAAGGCATGCACATGTGCAAACGCACACACACACACACACATTCAAATGAAAAGATTCTGTTCCAAGAGTTATTAATTTGATTGTAGAGTCACAGGAATCTATGAAAGGTCCGGATAATAATTTCCATGTTTTCTACAGACAGAAATGATTAGCAATATGGAACTGGGGGAATGCAGATCGTATAGAAGCAAAAATGGCTTAAGCATCCTGGGGCTATATCTCTAAGAATTCACGAGAAGATTATTCCAGTCAGTTGCAGGGAGCAACTGACTGGAGAAAAAAACATCATAGCTCAACAAATGTGTTATATCCAGAAGAATGCAGATCTGTTCTAAGACAACTCACTTATTTTTATAAAAAGGATCATAAGAAAGGGTTAGATTCTGTAAGCTAAAGGTAAAGGTTCCCCTCGCACATACGTGCTAGTCATTTCCAGCTCTAGGGGACAGTGCTCATCTCCATTACAAAGCCAGCACTGTCTGAAAACGTCTCTGTGGTCATGTGGCCAGCATGACTAAATGCTGAAGGCGCACGGAACATTGTTACCTTCCCACCAAAGTGGTCCCTATTTTTCTACTTGCATTTTTACATGCTTTCGAACTGCCAGGTTGGCAGAAGCTGAGACAAGTAACGGAAGCTCACCCTGTTATGTTAAATTCTGTAGGATTGTATAAAAAAGGTCTTCAAATACCATAAAGGTTTATAATTTTGTTATCACATAAAATCTCTTGAATTGAGTGTATTGAAATAACTGCTGCCTTAACTGCTGCCATCTAAATCTGTTTGATCCTTACCATTCTATCTGACCCTCTGATTAGAAATATCATACATGATGGAAAACCAACAAGTTATAGAAGTCAGTTGTAAAGACAGGCTAATTAGGACCTGAGCAAAGATAATTGAAATTAGTGCTCACATATTTTACATGTACTATTTTATATGGTTGCCCCTATGAAGCTAACCACCAGGTTGCAAGAACACAAGTGAGTGGTCAGATGAAGAGACCCAAACTCATTGGTAACCTCACACGGCAATAAACAAGGACAAACATTCAATTTTGCAGTTACTAAGATTGTTGGACGAGCAGGCCCAAAAACAGCCAGGGAAGTGATTGAAGCCTGGGAAACAGGCCTCTCATCAATCAACAGGAGTACTGATTTAAATCCCAGCTTATCAAGTACTTAAGAGGCATGGGCTTAGCAAGACAAGGAAACAATGGCCAACGACTTAATAGCCAGCCATCAACACCCCAATCTACATCTAACAAGCTACACACAACAGGCACCACATAAATACCACACACAGAATAGCCCAAAGTACACAAAGCAATAGACGCAATCTATATAGACTTCTGTAAAGCCTTTGATTCAGTGATACATGACAAACTACTACTAAAACTAAAATCTTATGGTATCTCTGGACACCTACATAACTGGATAGAAGCATTCCTGTCAAACAGACAACAAATGGTCAAAATTGGGAGCATCCTATCAAATTATGTACCTGTCAACAGTGGTGTCCCCCAAGGCAGTGTTTTAGGACTAACTCTCTTCATACTCTACATAAATGACCTCTGTGATCATATTAAGAACAACTGCATTCTCTTCGATGATGATGTAAAGCTATTCAACACCACAGACAATACTACTACCCTTCAAAAAGACCTTGACTATGTATCAGAATGGTCAAACAAATGACAACTTCAAATCTCAACAAATAAATGCTCTGTCCTACATATTGGCAAAAAAAAATCAGAAAATAAAATACAGGCTGAATAGTCAAGACCTTGTTGATGATCCAAACTCTGTCAAGGATCTTGGAGTACTCATCTCTAATTATCTAAGTGCTAAAGCCCATTGTAACCACATAGCCAAAAAAGCATTAAGAGTTGTTAATCTAATCCTACGTAGCTTCTTCTCTGGTAATATCACACTAATAACTAGAGCATTCAAAACATTTGCTAGACCTATACTTGAATACAGCTCATCAGTCTGGAACCCATATCATGTACCTGACATAAACACAATTGAAAAAGTCCAGAAATATTTCACAAGAAGAGTTCTCCACTCCTCTACTCATTGCAGAGTACCTTATGCCACCAGACTTGAAACTCTAGACCTAGAAAACCTAGAACTACGCCACCTCCGGTCCAATCTAAATATAGTATATAAAATCATACATTGCAATGTCCTACCTGCAAATGAATACTTCAGCTTCAACCATAACAATACAAGAGCAAACAATAGATACAAACTCAAAGTTAACGGCACCAAACTTGACTGCAGAAAATACGACTTCAGCAACAGAGTGGTCAATGTCAGGAATACTCTACCTGACTCTGTGGTTTCTTTCCCAAACCCCAAAAACTTTAACCTTAGACTGTCTACTATTGACCTCACCCTCTTCCTAAGAGGCCTGTAGGGGGCGTGGATAAGCGCACCAATCGTGCCTACCGTCCCTGTTCTATTGTTTTTTATTTTTCTTATAAGTATCTATCTCATGTATTCAAAACTATATTTATTCTTATACCTGTATCTTGTAAGTTATTGACAAATCAAATAAATACTAAAAATATACTAAGTTCCCTGAGGATGAGCTCCAGCACAAGTCTGAAAGCTCAGAAGACAAAACCTCTGGTCTTGGTGACTGACACAGATTGGACCTTGCTATGAATATGACCATTTACTGTATTTAAGACTTCAATGTCTTAAATGTCTCTTCTTAAAATAGGCCTATTTATATTTAATGCTACCAGTTATTGCCAACTATGAGTAGAACAGAACTATAATGCTTTTGCTGAAATCAGTTTATACTTTAACTTATTTCTCCACCAACCAAAAAGCTTTTGAGAGGAAGATACTATTACTTGCTGAAATTCCCAAATTAAAATTTGCAATCTTTTTCCCTCCTTAATTTGCTTCCTATGTCACTCACTGTTATAGGAGCTCGTTGATTAATGGAAATCATTGGACTTGCTTTCAATTATTTTTAAATTAAAATTAAGGATGGATGGTAAGGACAGATAATGAAATCAGACCTGACTTCACCCATCTCAACGGATGAGATACATGACAGCATATTAACAATCATTGTAGGAATATATACTCTGACTTTTTTTTTTGTAAATTTTATTTGAGTTTTCACAAAGAGAAAAAAATACAAAAGCAGCATAATCCTGGGTTACATTTCTTCGTACAGACACAAATTCAGGTTCATGCTCATTTTTATATTCTATTCCATATCTTATTACAATTTTACATTTTCTGCATAGCTTCTCCCCTCTTTTAATTTTCTCAATTTTATTTTAATTATCTCATCTCAATTCAAATCATTGTATTTATATTTTTTGTCTGTCCTGTTTCAATTATCTATTATCTTTTCTCATTAAACAAAATTCTCCTGTAGTTACTGATTGGAGTATGACGCCTTTATATCTTTTCCCTAAAGTTGTAACATTCAATATAATATATAACTTCCATTCGGATTCTGCTTGGTACATTCTTAAAATACACACTGTATTCTTAAAAAAAGAAAAGAAATTATAAATGTATATAATTAAAACAACATTCCATTCCAATTCAATTCTATCATTAATATTAATATTCATTAAAGTCTTAACATCTTTAACATTACTTTTCAATTAAATATAATACTTCTATGGGAACAATTATAAACTTTCCATAGTTAATTCCCCCCCCACTTCACTTATATTTTATAAAACATTGACTAATTAAAATGTTCCCGTTCCTTCCTAATTCAATTTTCTCATTTATTTTATTTCACTTATTTTATTCACAAACATTTCACTAAATTACACTAACTATTTTATCCCTCATTTTAATCATACGTTGTTTCCAATTTTCTAAAGTTATTTCTATTACTAATATAACAATACAATCTTATGTACCTTTACAGAATCCCTTTTTCAGTTAGATTTTCACCCATTATCTCTAAATAGGTCTTGTTTCTCTATATCTTGCTCCAGTCCTTTGTAACTTCTTTTCCTTTCCTTCTTCCCTCTCTTCTTCTCTCTCCCCTTTTTACCCCCTTGTCTCTCTACCTCTATTTATCTTTTCTGTATTCCCCTTTTCTGTTGCTTTCCAGTATTATACTTATTTTTTGAATTATTTTTCTTTTCTTTGGTTGTTTTTTTAAGTCTTAAATTCTCCATTCTCTTTCCCTCCCTTTCCTTTTTCTTCCCCACATAGAATTACTTGTTCATTAAAGATGGCTCCTTCTTTGTCCCAGTTTTCTTGTTTTGCAGTCTTTTCTTGTTGTTTCTCATAGTTCCAAATCTCCATTTCTAATAATTGAAAGATGAAGCCAAAAGAACCCTTCCCTTCTTGTGCATCTTCTTTGTACTTTTTAAGTTCTATTTTCAATTCATCCAGAAGTGGTGCCATTGTATAAATTTTTAAACAACCACCCGATTGATTTTAGTCATTCAAATATAATAACCAAGAATCCAAAGATCACCAAATAATCCAAATACATGCAAGCTGTTTCTTTTTTGCTCTTTTTTTTTCACTTTCTCTTCCTGGAGTTACTATTTAGTTGCAAAGTTTCAGTTAAAATGTATCTTTTAGAAGTCTTGTTGAAGTTTTACTTTAGATTCTTTTTAATTCCAGGCAGTCTCCTCCCTCTTCCAGATCCTGCCCTTATTCTTTTTCTCTCCCTTCCTGCTTATGAAAAAGAAAGTTTTTAATGTCCAGAAATCTTTATTATCCCTTTGGCATTTTGTTTTATTTTCAGCTTAATTGCCTATTGATGTCAAAGTGGATTTTTCCGATTTCTTATTTAAGTCTCTTAGTTGTCAGTATAGGGAAGGAGAGAGAAGGGGGAAAAAAGCCAAACCTTTCCCTTTTCACTTTCCTTTGCTGCTTCCGACTCTTCTTTGGGAGCAATGTTATTTTTTGTAAGTTTAAATTCCAGGATACCTTGGTTGTTGCTTTTACAATTTAACCAGGTCAGCCAAAACTTTCACTTCTTATCTTCTTCCTGCACATTCTTTTCCGGTCAAGTTCTTCTTTGTGGTGGCCATTCCTTTTTCTTTTTTTAAAACAAATTTTATTAATTTTCAAAGACAATACACAAACAAACAAAACATAAAACATAAAAACATAAAACATCTTTTCTGAAAGCTGCTTGATCCCGGGTTACATCTCTTCGTACAGACACAAATTCAAATTCATGTTCATTTTACATACCATTCCATATCTTATTACCATTTTATATAGCTTCTCGCCTCTTTTAACTTTCTTAATTTTATTTTATTTATCTCATCTCAGTTCAAATCATAATGCTTATTTTTCTTTGTCTGTTTTTCCAGCTATCTATTTCTCTTTTCTCTTTAAACAAAACTTCTGTACACTGATTGGAGTGTGACGCCTTTAACTCTTTCCCCTAAATTTATAATACTTAATATAATACATGACTTCCATTGGGATTCTGTTTAGTACATTCTAAAATTACACATTATATTTTATAAAAAGGAAAAAAATTATAAGTATATAATATAATTAAAACAACTATCAATGCCAATACAAATCTAATCATAAATATTAATATTCATTTATATCTTAAACATTTTACACGTTACTTTTCAGTTGAATATCATACTTTTATGGGAACACTTATACTTTCCATATACTTTCTGACCACCGCTGCTACCGCCTTCGGGAAAGGAAGTAATGGCCAGCTGAGGAGGAGAGATGCGGCTCTCCTCGACCTTGCTGGCGGTCTCCCCCCTCTTCACTACCTCTATGGGGTGGCTTAGCCCCGAAACCAGCCGGCTCGGGGCGCTCCAGCGGCGAGCCCAGACAGAAACCGCACATGATCGTGGATTTTTGTCTGTCGCCGAAGCCCTTCAAACCGGAAGTCCAGGAATATATACTCTGACTTTTAAAAGACAGTTGAGCTGAATAGCTGCCTTCCTAGCCTACAATTTACAGCTCATCATTAAGTATTTAAAGGAATATCTTATTTTTATACTTGTGTTTAGATGAAGTTATCTAAATTATAAAACAGACTGTCACTGCAGTGCTTGCTAAATAGTACCATCTGAACTTGATTTGCCCAGGAAAATAATACTATAAATTTTGGTGACAAACTTTAGCCTTACTTGATTTGGATATTATTATTTCCATATATCAGCCAGGTACAATTACAGGACAATTGTAAGAATAAACCAATTCAAATTTGTGTAAATGTGAAAAAGATTATTTTGCCAGCATCATAATTCCTTGAAAAAAGACTAATTTGGATATCTGACTTTTCAAAATATCATCAAACTCAACTTTAGTATTACCATATAATGTTTCCTGAATGTGCCATTGTTTAGATATAAAATTGAATTAAATTAATGAATTAGTTTACATCTGCAGGAATTCTGTATCTAAGAATTAATTGGTTGGGAAGAAGGTTGGTGAGAAATTCTAAGAACAGCTTTCAGAAAAAGTTTAATGGCAAGGACAATGTATAGGTGAAATTTTCTTTGCTACAAATTTTCTTTGCTCCTTCCAACAAGTTCTCCAATAAAATCCATCTGCTTCAATTCCAAGTTGGGAGAAAGATATTGGAAACATGGAGGCTGATTGGAAAGATGGTTTATTGATTAAGCACAACCACATGTTTCCAGTGTCTTTCTCCCAGCTTGGAACTGAACTAGATGGATTTTCCTTGTAACACTATTGAAATGAACAGTGATCTCTCTAAAAACGTGGAAATCCAAATATGTATTAAAATTCCCATACATTTGTTATTAAAATTTGAAATGTATGAGGGTGAAACTGGACTGCATTAATGTCTATCCAAGTTATGGTTGTCCCAAAGGTGTTTTTTTAGAAGGCTGTATTAGTGTCTACTTTTCTGCCACAATCTTTTCTATCATATGTGGCTCCATTATCATCCACAATTTGGAGCCGAACAGTCTCCATAATCAGAGGTGGGTTTCTACCGGTTCTGTCCACCTCTGTAGAACCGGTAGCTCTGAAAAGCAGCAGACATAGAACCTGTTGTGAATGAATAAAAATTACTAAACCTAAATGCAAAGCAGGTTTTGGAAGCCTGCACATTTGATTGGTTCATAACAAGCCTCTGATTGGCCAAGCTTGGGACACTTCCTATTGGTTATTAGTTTGAACTTGATGCACTTGGTATTGGTTAAGAGAGTAGCAGCCAACCCTATAAAAGGGGCTACTGCTGCCCATAGTTTTGCTCTGTTCTATTCTATTATTGTTATTAAAGAGTTGAAGTCACTGGTCAGATGTCTGGTCTCCATTATTCTCCAAACATAACAATGGCGACGAGGATGGGATCCGGAGACCGAAGAGCTGACTGATTTACAGAGCAACCAAAAGAGCACGTGGTCGAACACGCACCATCAACGGCAACATGACCAGCGGTGCCGTACCACCCGCTCCATTCGACCCAGAAACCGAAGACTGGGAGTCATACATGGATCGGTTCCAGATGTTTCTGGAGACCAACAATTTGAAAGACGCAACAACCAGCAAAAAAAGAGCTATATTTCTAACCCATTGCGGGCCTACCGTGTTTAAAATGGCAAAATCACTTGCCAAGCCAGCCGAAGTAAAAGCGATGGACTGGGACGCCCTCGAGCCTTTGCTACGGGCCCACTACGCGCCCACCGTGCCAACCTTAGTCAGAAGACACGAATATTACCAGAGGGACCAACGGAAAGGCGAAAGCCTTGCCAACTACATCGCAGACCTCCGCAACCTTGGAGGCCTCTGCGGATTCTCTGATTTAGAAGAAGCCCTCCGAGACCGCCTGGTTCTGGGCCTAGAAGACGGCACGATCCAGAGCAAAATTATGGCTAAGGGGACATCAGCCTCACCGATGCCCTTAAAGAAGCCACTGCAGCGGAGGCGACCAAAAAGTCGGCAGCCCGAATGCGCCGCACCAACGCACCGCCACGTCAACTCGCCAAAGATACCTCGCCGCTCAGAGAGACACCCGTATCGACTCACCACGAAGACCTAGAATCCCCATCAGAAAGCGATGAGGAAGAGGTCAACCGACTCCGAACGGAACGAGACCAGTTCACACAACCCTCATCTCGACCGTGTGCAGGATGTGGGCGAATCACCCACGATCCAGCTGCAAATTCCTCGACGCACTCTGCCGCATTTGCGGGAAAAGAGGTCACATCGCAAAGGTTTGCAGAAGCAAACAAAACTCCAAACCCTGACAGGCCGAATGCCAGTCTTCAGAATTCTTCGGCACACCCGAAACAAACTGAATCACCAATGGGGAAGCCACTCCTACAAAACAAACCGTCCACCACTTCCACCAGGCGTGAAGAAACCAGGCGGAAGAGACCCACCAAACAATTACCATAGGCCACGCCACATCCCTTGATGCCGGGAAAATCCGAGTAGAGGTCACTATCGAAAACAAACCTTGTGTAATGGAGGTGGACTCAGGATCATCCTCTCGATGGTGTCCTGGAAGACGCTTCAACAGCTCATCCCGACGATTCGCCGCCAAGACCTAAACCCTCAAAGGGTTATCCTCAAAGATTACCAGGGTAACCAAATTCCTGTTGTCGGGTCCCGCCGATTCCAGGTCTCTTTCAAGAACCGCACCGTCACACTGCCACTGACTGTCGTGGACCATGGCCGGCCTAGTCTTTTAGGCCTTTAATGGTTCAGACCGCTTGGAATCACTGTAGCTGGAGTCCACCATGCTGAGAGCAACGATTGGGAGGAAGCCCTCGTGCAAGAATTCCAAGACGTTTGCGAACGGACTAGGCAAGTACAAGGGGACCCCGATCTCATTTAACTTGAACCCCGAGGTAGCACCCATCCGCCTTAAGCCGCGCCGGGTGCCGTTCGCCTTAAAGCCTAAAATCGATGAACAACTCGATAAGCTAATAGAACAGGGCGTGCTGGAACCCACCGACCACGCCCGATGGAAACCCCAATAGTGACGCCTATCAAGCCTGATGGGTCACTGAGAATTTGCGGAGACTACCGGGCCACCTAAACCACGCACTTCAGCAAAGTGCGTATCCAGTGCCGGTAGTGCAACACCTGCTCCATTCCCTGGGCGGCGGAAAGTTTTCGCTAAACTAGACCTAGCACAGGCATATCAACAATTGCCTGTAGATCCGGCCACCGCGGAGGCGCAAACTATCATCACGCATAGGGCGCATTTAAATGCAACCGGCTCCAGTTCGGGGTGAGCGCCGCTCCAGGAATTTTTCAGAGCTTAATGGAAAGGCTGTTACAAGGGATAAGAGGGGTCGTACCGTATTTCGACGATGTGCTCATCGCCGCCCGAACAGGGACATTCTAGAAAAACGACTCCACATAGTTTTACAAAGGTTCCAAAACGCAGGCCTCAAAGTTAAAAAAATAAATGCCAGCTATGTACCGAAGGGTGGAGTTTTTGGGATACCTCCTGGACAGTCAAGGAATCCATCCCACTGAGGACAAACTAAAGGCAATTAAGAAGGCCCCCACTCCAAGGAACAAGGCAGACCTACAGGCGTTCCTTGGACTTATCAATTTTTATAACGCCTTTTTACCCAATAAAGCAACCGTAGCTGAACCATTACATAGACTCTTAGACAAAAAGCAACGTGGGTTTGGGGACAACGTGAACAAAACGCTTTTCAACAAGTAAAGAAATTGCTAACTTCTGATTCTGTACTTATGCAGTACAACAAGACTCTGCCGTTAACTATTACTTGTGACGCCTCACCTTTTGGGGTTGGAGCTATCCTGGCCCACGATACCGAACGGAGCAGAAGCTCCCGTCGCATTTTTTTTCACGAACTTTAGCTAAAGCTGAAAGAAATTATAGTCAGCTGGATAAAGAAGCTTTAGCTATTGTGGCGGCAGTTAAAAGGTTTCATGAATATGTGTATGGGCGTGCGTTTACAATAATTACTGATCATAAACCACTACTGGGGATTATTGCGGGTAATAAACCAACCCCGTATATATTGTCCCCCAGAATGACCCGCTGGTCTGAATTCTTGGCGGCGATAACTACACCTTGCAACACCGCCCGGGAAATCAATTCTCCACGCTGATGCATTGAGCAGAACACCGCTCCCAGAATCGGTTGAAGATCCAGCCCCAACCATCACAACGTTGCAAATTGAGACTCTACACGCGCCGCCATTGACGGCGAGAGACATTGCCCTCGAGACAAAACGAGATCCGGTCCTGCAACACATCCTACGCTGGGTTGAGCGTGGTTGGCCAACAGAACAGCTATCACCTGAATGGGCGCCTTTTAAAGCACGCCAAACCGAACTGTTTTCTCAAAAGGGCTGCATCTTGTGGGGCGATAGAGTCGTAATCCCGGCAAACTGCAACGAACTGTTTTAGCGGTATTGCACGACGGACATCCGGCATCGTGCGGATGAAAGCACTCGCATGGAGCTACGCCTGGTGGCCGGGAATCGACAAAAGAATCGAGGCCTGGGTCGCTACTTGTCAACGTTAAGCCAAGACGCCAGCAACGCCCCACCTAAAGCAAGCCCAACCGAATGGGAAACGCCTAGAGGACCATGGTCCCGTATCCATATTGACTTTGGCGGGCCTACAAAGGGCACACTTTCCTTTTACAGTCGATGCCTATTCAAATTGGCTCGAATCCATCGAATGAGCACAACTACAACGGACTCAGTTATCAACAAATTAAACAGGTTATTTGCACACATGGTTTTCCGGACGTTCGCCTCGGATAACGGCCCACAGTTCACGGCGTTACCATTTGAACAATATCTTGCTGACCGGGGCATCCGCCATGCGCTAACCTCGCCCGCGCACCCTGCGGCGAACGGGCGTGCTGAGCGCATGGTACAGTTTGTAAAAAGACTCCCCACAAAATGGAATTCGAAACATCGATGAGAAAATCAATCAAATTTTATTATTGCAGCACATCACGCCCCACAGCGTTACCAACAAAACGCCCGCTGAACTTCTTATGGGGCGGAAACTACGATCGCACCTGACCGGCTCCACCCGCATACGCACCGAAAAGCCTTTCGGCTCCAGCAGCAAATGCCGGGAATTTAAGGTAGGCGATTTAATCTTTGCCAAAAACTTCTCCGGCGACCCTTTATGGATACCGCAACCGTTACCCACCTCACTGGGCCTAAATCTTACCGCCTGCTAACAGACGATGGTAGGGTGTGGAAACGCCACATAGACCAACTCCGTTCGAGATTAATACCCAGCGCCCATGGCTCCCGGGTTCACCAACTGAGGGGGAGGAAATATCGAGGAAATTGACTTCGATATGACGGATAACAGGCCAACGGAAACCCTACGGCCCAGCGAAGTACCGGGATTGATACGGGAGGGAGTTGACTGTTCCATGGGACTTGAACTCGGGGAAACCGAACTGCGAAACCCCAAGAAACACTGATTGGCGGAAACAACAACAACGGTAGCAGCACGGAATCACCGTGCAGCGAAACGGAACTTAATAAAGATCATCCAAACGCTCCACCGAACCGGACTTGAGAACAAACCCGGTGGAGCCAAGGAAATCATCCAGACAGACCAAACGGCCTGTCTACCTTGAAGATTTTGTTACAGCTCCCTCAAACGGAACCCAAGGGGAGGGGTGTTGTGAATGAATAAAAATTACTAAACCTAAATGCAAAGCAGGTTTTGGAAGCCTGCACATTTGATTGGTTCATAACAAGCCTCTGATTGGCCAAGCTTGGGACACTTCCTATTGGTTATTAGTTTGAACTTGATGCACTTGGTATTGGTTAAGAGAGTAGCAGCCAACCCTATAAAAGGGGCTACTGCTGCCCATAGTTTTGCTCTGTTCTATTCTATTATTGTTATTAAAGAGTTGAAGTCACTGGTCAGATGTCTGGTCTCCATTATTCTCCAAACATAACAGAACCGATTCTATGTCTGCTGATGTTTTTGCCCACCCGCCCACCTGGTCTCTTACCTAACCTTTATTTCCTGATTTTTTCAACTTCAGCTGCCATGCGAGGCACAGCTGCAGTTAAAAAAGCAGGAAAAAAGGGCTTTTTGAAAGGTTGCTTCTCTTCACGCAGCATGCTGATGACGATTTACAGGCGCGCCCCAGCAGCGTGCATGGAAGCACATCGTAAGTCACTGAACCTCGTAAATGACCGAACTGGTAGTTAACCCTGTCAGATCCCACCCCTGGTGTAATATATGGAGTAAATATTAGCACAAGTATCCCTTTATTTTTATTTTGCAATTTTGCAACCCAGACCAACCACCAGGATTTGCTAATTAGTTTTTTGTGTTAAAAGCCAATTTTGGTGACAGGATTTCTCCCCATTTCCCCCTCCCCTCAAAGCCCCTCCTGTCTTTCTAAGGACCAAGAACAGTTTTTAAAAATTGGCTGCACCCACTCCAATGACCTCATTTTATTACTAGCTATTGACTGTGCAACTGTTGGTTGCTAATCTCCTTGATCAAGGAAAAACTGCTCCCCTAAACAAGCCAGGAGGAACACAAAAACAGCCCCAAAGTCATGAAAATCATAATAGACCACACCTCTCCAGTCTCCATTCCAACAGATTCCACAGGCCAAATGGAATCCCATGGGGGAAATCAGGAGATTCAAGCAGTTCAAATGAGCGTAAAGATTTATTGCAAGTTTAATCTCTCTACAAGAATCTGACCTACTAAGGTAAAGAGAAATGAGCAGGAGATTAAAAAAAGACATTCAAGGTAGACTGGACTTAGATCTCTTGCCGCTGCACAGGACTTGTGACTTATGATGCATTTGACCCCTCCCTCAGGCTTAGCATGGTTATCTCCTGCATCCCCAATAACACTGCAAGATGTTATTACAAGGTTTATTGGTGTCTGTAGGCTGTTCAGCAGTAGCCAACTCTAAATAAAAAATACTAACATCAAACCAACAATCAAGAAGAAGATCCCCTTTTCTAGGGAAAGATGCAGTATTGAGCTAATACCTGCAAATTAATAGTTGCAAGTCATCCTGCATAAATACCATATTAGGTATGTTCCCTGCCTGGAGTTATTTATAAAAATAATAAAGGCAGGTTTCTAAATACATAAATATGTATAGGAAAGGTAATATCAGGTACAAAAAGTTATCTCTGAAAGATGTTAAACATTTATTATTTATCACTCCATGTATGAATTAGAAAGTGAAAAAAAGGCATGATCTATGCTGTCGTTCTCCTATTGGCCTCTGGCTTCATTCTTTGTGAGGTATAAAATTGAGGCAACATGATCAAACGGTTACATTCACACCATCGACCCAGTTGCCAGCTGTGTGTCTCTTGCACACACTCATTTACTGAGCTGTCACAGGCAGAACCATCTGATACTTCCTGACCACATGTGACACTGTAGATGGTCACAACATTCCAGCATCATCAACAGTTGGCCTTCAGTCTCAGCATGCAACCTCTATACTCTATATCCCACAGTGCATAGGACTCTCTTGTTTCTGTCTTCCTGCCCATCTGTAGTCAAACATCGACATACCAAGTTGATGTGCCAGAAATTTTGTATCAAATCCTAAGAATGGTCCAGGAGGGGAAAAAGAGGAAGAATGTGGGTGTGGGTGGTGATGGATGTAATGAGCCTTCTAGGAGGAAAGAAAAATCTGTTCAGAAGTTATTTGAATGGCCTTGTTTGGAAACAAATCTAAATACCTGAAAGTTCTTAAGATGCTGAATCTAGATGATTCAGGAGAAGGAAACCACCTTATAATTGTCCTGAATAAAAGATAAGGAATGATTATGAAATCAGGAAGAGAAAAAAAAGCCCTTGTAATTAAAATTGCTGCTGATGTTTTTTCTTAGTATTTGTTCCACCTGGTCCATTTGTTTTTAGCACTGCACTTACTAGATCCGTGATGGCGAACCTATGGCACGCGTAGCCATTTGTGCCAGCATGCGAGCCGCAGGCAAACTTACCTCACTGAGCATGTGTGTGCCTCACAGCTGATTTTCAGCTGGTTTTTCGGCCTCCCAGAGGCTTAAAAAAAGCCTCTGCAGGCCGAATCAGTCTGTTTCGTCACTTCCTGTAATACTGAAAGTGACGAAACGGGTCTATTCAGCATGCAGAGGCTTTTTTAAGCCTCTGGAAGGCCGAAAAAGTCCTCAAACCAGCCGAAAATCAACTGTAAGGTGCAGTGCAGGAAAGGGGGTGGGGAATTTGCATGTATGCGCAGGGGTCATGGGAGGGGGGCACATTGCCTTCTGGGTGCTGGCACACGAGCGCACGAGTGCCAGCATGCATACAATTTTTGGCACAGGAGCCCCAAAAGGTTAGCCACTACTGTACTAGATCCTTCATCAAAGCTGAAGGGGGTGCAGGGTTTTGTTCCTCAGTCAGCTTGTCATGCAGGCTTACATAAATTTGGGCTCAAGGTCACCCAAGAATCTTCTGTGTCCCTCCATTCTGGTACCTAAACCACACCACCTCTCAAACATTAAAAGTTACAAAAAATGATAGTAAAAGAAATTTCCACACATCCTGATATTTGTGTTATAAATTTACAATGTCACACATATAAAGCACTTTTTCATGTACCAGTGCTGGCGGACCCAAAGGTGCTTTTTCAAAAGGCAATTGGGCTTTCTTTGTGTTTCTGGACTTTCTGAAAAGACCGAAGCAGCTTATTGGATGAGAAGTGAAATGTCCCCCAGAAAAAATCAAGAAAGTCCAGTTGCCTTTTGAAAAGCACCTTTAGGACAACCATGACCCGGATGACGAAGAATCTCCCTAAACATTGTGCTAGTGGAGTGGATGTACTTGTCACATGACACTAGGCTGGATCATCATATTTCATGGCAGGGCGCAGAACAGTGGTGGGATTCAAATTTTTTTCTACCAGTTCTGTTAGGGTGGCTTGGTGGGCGTGGTGAGGCTTGGTGGGTGTGGCTTGGTGGCGTGGCAGGGGAAGGATACTGCAAAATCCCATTTCCTCCCCACCCCACTAACCTGCTTTCCAGCTCCTTTCTCCTATGCGGGGCAACAAAAGAAGAACCAGACGATCAGCTGGAACTCGGGAGGCAGAGAATAGTTAATGGCAGGGCCAGTCAGAGGTATTTGCCAATTCTCTGAACTATTCAAAATTTCCACTACTGGTTCTCCAGTACCAGCGCACACGACCCAGCAGTAAGTCTGGTGGCAAATAAACATTGACTCACAAATTTATGCATGTATTTGAATATGTTGTTCATCAGTTTCTCCCTTGAATTGCTAGACCTGTTATTTAAACTTTCAGGTGAATCTTCCTGAAAGTTCAGGTTAAATATTTACATATTTGCACCATATCAATTAAAATGGTATGTGTAGTAGTAGTAGAGGGAGATATGTAGTTAAGGTACTGGCCTAGGAGGAGGGAGATGTAGGTTCTAGCCTTCTCTTAGGATGACTTTGGGATAGTGACTCTCTCAGCCCCAGACTGTGAAGTCAAAAAAACCATTCATTCCGTCTACCAGTGTGCACTTCCAAGTGTGGTAGATGAGCACCCATAACATTCAGTGCGGGCCCTTCCATTTTGCAGTGGGTTGATTTGGGATGATGATGTTGTTGATGATGATCAAAACCCCACTTTGCTTTGAACTTCCCATAGTACACAATGCAACACTTTCAAGTTTCTTAGGCTGTTGGTCAGAACATGAATAATAAACATGGCTTACTCACTCTAAACAGTGTGACATACGTTGGACAAATAGACAATAACATTGAATGTCAACTCCCTGATTATATACCAAATTCTGTGCTGCTTACACACACACACACACACACACACACACACACACACACACTGTTTAAATAAATAAAGGGGGTCTCTAGTTTTATTCATGCGGGGGAAATAGAATATGATGCAAATATGGGTATCTTTTCAGGCAATATATTTGAGTGTCTTTTTAAACTGCTCTGATTATTCGGTTCTGTTTGGTGCTCTGTTAATTTAGCAGTGTCAACTCCAGCTGTGCTGTAGCAGATTTGCCCTGATCTTTGGAGGAGGAGATTTCTACTTAATGAACATCAGAAGAAAAAAATATTTAGGTTAAAAAGAGAAAGATGAAAGGAAGGAAGGAAGGAAGGAAGGAAGGAGGGAGGGAGGGGGGAGGGAGGGAGGGAGGGAGGGAGGGAAGGAAGCTTGAGCAATCTAATTCTCCAAGTCTCATAGAGTTTTCTATATTACACAGAACAGCCAAATGATTTAGTTCACTTTCTTTCTTAAAAGAAAAAAAATCTACAGGTAGATCTTGACTTACAACCTTTGATTTAGTGACCATTCAAATTTGATCCCCTTACCTCCCCCCTCCATTGCTATGCCAAATGGTGATAGTGCAGTAGTCTTTGAATTGCAACAACCCATGATCCTCGCTTAATAACAGCAATAGATTGCAGGGATTTCTGTAATTGATGAGGTCATAGAGCATTATGTCATGTGACCATGTTACTTATGTCAATCCCTGCAATCACATTACTGTTATTAAGTGAGGATCAGAGGTTGTGAAGTGTGTGCACCTCCTTGTAATTTCTTACTGGCTTCCAACAACCAAAGTCAATGGGGAAGCCATCAGGAATTTCCAAGCAAGCAGACAGATAGGCAGATAAGTTGCAGCTACCAGTTGGAAAGGGAGCAAGGAGGCCAGGAAGGCATGGCATGAGTGGGACATGGCTTGAGGTGGCTGCTACACAGCAGGGGGAAATATATGAGGGTGCACAAGTGGTTGGGAAATAGCAGCACAAACACAGGGAGGCTCAGGGAGGTGCACACTTGGGGAAAACTTACTCAAGCAACTTGTGATCTGCCCTGCTGACTTCCCTATTCACTTTGCTTCTAGGAAGCTGGTGGGGAAGGTTGCAAATTGCAATCATGTGGCTGTGGGATGCTGCAAGTGTCACGTGAGCCAGTGGTCCTTCACATGGCCCTGGGATTGCTGGGATAGCTGGAACTTGGTGGGCCAGTTGTAACCACCACTCATTCAGTGGTATTGTAATTTCAAATGGATGCTGAAGGAGTGTGTCCTTAACAGAGGACCACCTGTAAAAGGTACATACTTTTGTGGCCAATAAATGGTATAGTTGAGCTCCAGGGATTTTGAAATAGAGTGAATTGCAGTGACATTGACTGGATTCATCATGAAAACTAGATGACATATAGAATTGGCTACAAATTGTATAGCACGATTAAGCCACAGGTTGGTTTAGTTTGGGTTTTTATGTGTTGTACAATCTGTTTGGCTATGCCATCTCCACAAAATCATCAGCTGAAGATGCTTGTGGTTTATAATCTTAACCATTTACAATCTACCAAAAAAACAGAACATTCTGAAAGTTTCTTGAATTGATAGAGGGGAAATGAATAAGAAGATTCAAAGTGGAAAATAATGGGAAGTTAGTTAATAATTCAAAATAATGACTTTTTAAAAAGTAGGACTTCTAGAGCCTTCTAGATCCTGGTCTTCCGGAAAAGTCGAAAGCAGACTTGATTGCTAGAGAAACCCTTTTTACCTGGGAGGTCATTAACTGTGATTTCCTTAACTTACATACATTCCTGGTTCTCTTCACGAATATGATCTAACAGAGTAGAATATTCTGTACCTCATTCCTGCCCTAATGACATATAATTGGAATTAGAAATTTAATTGTTGATTAAGCTGCGTGTAAAATATCTAGGCTTCATAACTTGAGGCAATATATATACTTTCCAAGACACTTTATTAGACTGGTTTAAATTATATTCCCTAGATACTTTTCAGTTTATTGGAAATTAAAAAGCCAGTGTGTTTTTGCCTGCTTTCTTTGCTTTGCCTCCACAGGGAACATTTATAGCTTATTAGAAATACAAAACATCCTAGATTATAAATGTTCTTAAATAAATAAATTCAATACCTGCAATATGCATTTAAAAGTATTAGGTAGTAAGACGATCGGGGAGAGTCAGAACATATCTACACTTACCAATTTAAGGTGCTCCTAACTTGCACTCATGCTAGCTTGATTCTAAGCTGGTTTATGAAAGCCCTGTCCAGACAGATTGAGACACTTTGATACCTTGTTGGTGTAGTGGTTAAGGCACCAGGCTACAAATCAGGACAATGAGTTCTAGTCCTTCCTTAGGCATGAAAATGTTTAGTATTATAGCACTTGTGGTTGCTGTTCTTGTGTTGGAAGCACCCAGGCCCTTCCAGGCTGGAATGATTAGACGGTGACATCACCGTGCCCAGGGGATGCCCAGTTGGGGACTCCTTTTATGTTCCTGTTAATGTGCCGCCTAAAATGTTACCTATTTAGGTACGTGTGTTTGCATGCTTTTCAATCGCTAGGTGGGCAGGAACTGGAGCGAATGACAATAGCTCACCCCGTCACACAGCAACACTTGGGTCTCAAACACGGGCTTGCTGTTTGTCAGCCCAATGGAGAAAAGGATCTATACATTGACTACAGAGCTGATTGCATCAAAAGAAAGTCACACAACCCACAACTCCACATCCAACCCCACCCCATCCAATCCAACATCACTCAAAACTAGGCACGCATGCCCCTAACTACCTCTATTCCAACCACAACTGGCCTAAAATGCAAGCTACTCAATGCAAGAAGCCTTGTAAATAAAATACCTGAATTTCTCCTCTTACTAAATAC
Organism: Notechis scutatus; assembly: GCF_049901735.1. Classification (NCBI taxonomy): domain Eukaryota; kingdom Metazoa; phylum Chordata; class Lepidosauria; order Squamata; family Elapidae; genus Notechis; species Notechis scutatus. The sequence goes on along the minus strand of NC_142009.1, from coordinate 130,165,600 downwards.
GGCTAAATTCGACATTATATTTGTCTGTGAAACATGGCTCAACGCACCTCACCCTGACTCCATTACCACAGTAATAGACTATCATGTTTACCGATCAGATCGTGAAATCCGTAGAGGAGGTGGTGTTGCTATCTTCTATAAAAAGTCCCTATATCTAAAAAACATCCAAGTTACACAGGAGCTTGCTATTCCTGAGACCATCGTCTGTGAACTGTCCTTAAATATCACATTTCGGTTCTTACTATGTTATAGAGCCCCTGATTATGACATTGAACATGCAAACAAGCTAAATACACTACTAACATGGGCAGCATCCTGCCCACACACTTTTATCTTTCTTGGTGACTTCAATCTACCACATATTAACTGGACCCTTAACGAATGTACAACTGAACCACACATGCAACCTTCTACAATGCAGTAACAAACTAGTAACCAACAACACTAGATTTAACAACTGTCCCGATCTCATCTTCTGCAATAGTTTGAATTCAATTTACGGAACACAAATTAAAAAACCCTTTTCCAACAGTGACCACAACATGATTGACTTTTGTCTCAACATACGTCCACACAAAAATCATCACAATGATGGAATCCCCAATTATAACTTCAAAAAAGGCAACTATGATCTTATAAACAATGATCTCTCATCCCTTGATTGGCAATTTCTATTCTCTGGATGCAATACTGTAGAAGACCATTACAACATATTCTTACTAAAAATCAAAAGAGTCATCAAACTATATGTACCATTAACAACTCCCAAAACCAGAAAAAACAAATTACCCATAACAATAAGGAAGCTTCAATCCAAAAAGAAATCACTTTGGTGGAAAAACAAATCTGCTCACGTTGCCAATTTCAAAAGCCGATACAAAAATTTATGCCACCAGATAAAAACTGAATGCAACAATTATCACATGAAACAAGAAGAAAACCTTCTACACACCAATTCTGCTCGCGCTTTCTACAATTTTATAAACAATAAACTAAAAGGTCCATCCCACCCCTGAAAGGACCTAATGGTTAAGACTGCAACAACGATGACACTATTAAAGCCAAACTCTTTAACACATTCTTTGGCTCAGTATTTGTAAACAGCAATGGATCATGCCCAGTATTTCCTAGTCGAACCACAGAGAACTACAATGATCTAATACATATTGATTTTACAGAAGACAATGTTGTAAAAGCACTACGCAATCTAAAACCATCTCTATCTATTGGACCAGACGGAATATGTGGCTACTTCTTAAAAAAGCTATCCACTGCCATAGCCGAACCTCTAAGCATAATCTTTGAAAAATCTTTCAGGACCAGCTCCTTGCCAAAACTATGGTCACAAGCCATGGTCATCCCCATCTTCAAAAAGGGAGACCTCAGCCTAGTTGAAAATTACAGACCAATCTCTTTATGCTGCGTCACCTGTAATGTCATGGAATCAATTATTAACCAATCCATCATCCTCCACTTAGAAACAAACAATCTACTCTCTAATAAACAATTTGGTTTCAGGAAAAAACTATCCTGTAATCTGCAACTCTTACACTGCAAAAACATATGGACCACACAACTCATCAGGGCAAAGCAATAGACGCAATCTACATAGACTTCTGTAAAGCCTTTGATTCAGTGGTACACAACAAACTACTCCTAAAACTAAAATCTTTTTTTAAAAACAAACTTTATTGAATATACAACTAAAATACCGAACAAAACATACACAACATAGAAAAAAAAGTGGAAAAAAAACACAAAAAATAAACGAATAAAAGCAAACAATTCTGCTATCAACAGTTTGTGGTTCCTTATTATTGGTGTCATATTTACAAATACGTCTTAATGCAAATATGTAATTACTACCTCCCTTACAGTTTAACAATATTTACTAATATATTTTCTATCTTTGTTCTATCCAGTCATACCAACATTCCCAGCTTTTGTAATATTCTGATGATTCTTTGTCCTTAAGTGCTAGGGTCAATTTATCCATCTTTGCACAAGTTGCTATTTTCTGAATAATCATTTCCTCTGTTGGAATGTCAGCTTGTTTCCAACACTGTGCAAAGGCTAATCTAGCTGCAGTAAGTATGTGCAATATTATATATTTGGCTTTTTTAGGGAATTGTCTATTAAATATCCCTAATAGGAAGAATTCTGGTTTTAATTCAATTTGCTCTGCCGTTATTTCCTCCAACCATTTTTTGATTCTGCGCCAATATCTTTGGGCTTCAGTGCAGGACCACCACATATGAAAGAATGTTTCGTGTTTCTTTTTACATTTCCAGCAGTTCAGATTCATGTTAGGAGATATCTTCGCTATTCTCGAAGGAGAGAGATGCCATCTATAAAACATTTTATAGGCATTTTCTTTATATGTTGCTGATTTTGTGATTTAATTATTCCTGATCCAGACCTTTTCCCATTCTAATAATGTAATGCTATGTCCAATATTTCTACTACAAGCTATCATATTGTCTTTGACTACTTCCTCCTCTAATTCTATCTCTAATAAATGGTTATAAAATTTTGTAATTTTTTTTTCTGGACCTAGTAAGATTTTATCTAATTGTTGTAGCTTACTGTAAATTCTGAAACTTTTCTTATCCTGTCTGTATCTATTTTGAATTTGCAGGTAAACCCACTGGTCTACTCATAGCCCTTGTTCTTGGAGATCTTGCCATGGTTTTAAAGTTCCTTGTGCATCCAGAAGGTCTTTGTACGTTATCATCTTGTTAAGATCCAAATTATTTGGATGTATCATCGCCTCCATCATTGAGATCCAAATTGGGATTGTTAGATAATGTTTTTTCTTTATTTTATTCCAATTAGCCAGTAAAGAGTCTCTAATTATATATCTGTGGAAGTAATTATGTTTGGTTTTTCCCGTGTCCCATAAAAATGCATGCCATCACCCTCTGTAAGTCATGGCCTTCTTGGAATAGTATTCTTTTATTTGACAAGTTTACCCACTCTTTCAGCCATAGTAAAGAGGCTGCACTATGGTATAATTCCCAATTTGGGAGTGCCATACCCCCCCTGCTCTTCATATCTTGCATTGCTTTTAAATTTATCCTCGATTTTTTCTCTTGCCAAATAAATTTTGCGATTATCCTATTATGTGCCACAAAGTAGCTAAAACTAAAATCTTACGGTATTTCTGGACACCTGCATAACTGGATAGAAGCATTCCTGTCAAACAGACAACAAATGGTCAAAATTGGGAGTGTCCTAACAAATTCTGTACCTGTCAACAGTGGTGTCCCCCAAGGTAGTGTTCTAGGACCAACTCTTTTCATACTCTACATAAATGACCTCTGTTATCATATTAAGAGCAACTGCGTTCTTTTTGCTGATGATGTAAAGCTATTCAACACCACAGACAATACTACTACCTTTCAAAAAGACCTTGACTATGTATCAGAATGGTCAAACAAATGACAACTTCAAATCTCAACAAATAAATGCTCTGTCCTACATATTGGCAAAAAAAATCAGAAAATAAAATACAGGCTGAATAGTCAAAATACAGGCTGAATAGTCAAGGATCCAAACAAGGATCTTGGAGTACTCATCTCTAATGATCTAAGTGCTAGAGCCCACTGTAGCTACATAGCCAAAAAGGCATTAAGAGTTGTTAACCCAATCTTACATAGCTTTTTCTCTGTAATATTATACTACTAACTAGAGTGTACAAAACATTTGCTAGACCAATACTCGAATACAGCTCATCAGTCTGGAACCCACATTACGTATCTGATATTAACACAGTTGAGAAAGTCCAAAAATATTTCACAAGAAGAGTTCTCCACTCCTCTACTTGTTGTAGAATACCTTATGCCACCAGACTTGAAATTCTAGACCTAGAAAACCTAGAACTACGCCGCCTTTGGTCCGATCTAAGTATAGTATATAAAATCATACATTGCAATGTCCTACCTGTCAATGAATACTTAAGCTTCAACCATAACAATATAAGAGCAAACAATAGATACAAACTCAAGGTTAATCGCACCAAACTTGATTTCAGGAAATACAACTTCAGCAACAGAGTGGTCAATGTCTGGAATACTCTACCTGACTCTGTGGTTTCTTCCCTTAGACTGTCTACTATGGACCTCACCCCTTTCCTAAGAGGTCTGTGGGGGCATGCATAAGCGCACAAACGTGCCTACCGTCCCTGTCCTATTGTTTCTTTTATTTTTCTTATATGTATCCATGTATTCATAACTATGTTTTTACTTATACCTATTATCTTGTAAGCAATTAACAAACCAAATAAAATAAATAAATAATAAATGATAAAAGCGTATTAACTTAGTGCAGGAGAAAATTGCAAGATTACTTTCACACCACAGATAGGAAGGGATTGGAAGAGAGAATTGAAGAAAACGAGCTATTCTTATGCAAATATCATCATAATGGAAGTTTACAGGCTCTTTAAGATATTCTGGTTACCTTCTTAAGAAACCCACTCTGAAATATGTGAGACTTGATTCCAAAATAAATATTCATACTAGGGTATAATAGTTTAATTAAATGACACTAAGGAGAAGTAAAAAGCAATCCCATACACCCCCAGGCTCGAATTACTGCTGTTGAGCTTTTCATTTTGTTCTGCAATTATTTTTTTAAAAATATTCCATATAACCTAATCCCATGAACCTGGCAGGAATGTCCCTGACATTAGCACATAGGGGTGTCTAACCTTGGCAACTTTAAACTTGTGTATTTCAACTCCCAGAATTCCCCAGCCAGCAGTTGCTTCTCCCTTTTATTCAGCATCCATTGCTATTCTCTTTTTTCATAAATTAACGGCTTGCCTTTAGGGACAGCTGAAATTGTTTTAACCATATGATATGTTTTCGGAGTATGGATGTTGTGATGGGTTTGAAGATTCAGAATATTAAAAATGGCAGTACCTGTTCAGCCACCTGTGGAAGCTGTGCTCATCGTTTCATGTCGAACCATGTGCTACTCTAACGAAGGAGAAACAGCATGGAAGAAAAGTGAAAAGGATCAGAAACTTCCAATGCTGCTACATCTTGCAGGGATTGTGGTTGTTAATAATCATATTGTCCTGCTTCATCTATAATGCTGAGACTTAGTGATATGTATAAGCCAGGCAGTAATGATTGATTAATAACCGTGCACTATAGAGTGACTGGGTGGGGCAGGTGGGGGGGAGAATGCCGTCAGTGATTGTTACACATGCGCACAATGTTGCGCGTGTGCAATAAAGACTGACTGGGCAGGGAACGAAGGAGCAGGCGGAGAGGGGTTCTCTGGTTCTCTGAACTACCGGGAATCGTAACAACCGGTTCTATAGAACCGGGTCAAACCGGTAGCATCCCACCCCTGCTATAAGGTCCCTCCTAACTCTGTTACTCTGTTATCTGTTATATATGTGCCATTGCTGCCTTTTCTTGTAGGACCCCAAACCAACCACGTTCTGGGAATCCCTGGGATAAATGTCAAAACAATATTTAAACCAAAATGCCTCAAATCTTCTGAGTCTTCCAAAGATGTGTCGTTTTCATTTGAGAGTTTAGTCTTCTTATCCAGAATTTAGAAGATTGCAGGGAGGAACATCAGATTTGAATAGAGGAAAGATTAGGAACTGCTTGATTAGAGTCTTAACCATCTAAGCACAACTCACAGGTAGCTGACAGAAAGATGGGAAGAACGATGCAGAACAAACATTGGCCTCAAACCAGAGCAAGAATTCTGACCAGGAAATATATAGATTCACAGATCTCCGATTTATTCAATGTCATATTTTCCGGAGGGAGATGCCTGCTGGGAATAATCTTGTGGGAGGAAAAATATGTCAGAACTGAAAAGAATATGTTATAGATCAGATCTATGAGTGGGATAAATTTCTTTCCTTTTATCTTAACGTAGTTAATTATTTAGATTGCTTTCCTTTTAATTTTGAATTGTAATCGAGCAGGATTCGCACACTTTCCCTGGTGGGATGAGGTTGAGCAGATGCAAATGAGGAAAAGGCTCCTGTGACTGTAATGGTTGCCTGGAAGAGAGCATCCTGGCAGGTGCAGCTTGTTATTCAGGGTGGAGGTGGGGGGGTGGGGGGTGGAAGCAGCACCTGGCCAATATTCACAGCACATCCAGAGGCAGGATAGGATGTGTCTGCTTTTCCAGCCCCCACCTCCTGTACAATTATCTGGAGGAAAAGGTCCCTTCAAAACACTACATTTACAAGGAAAATAGAGTGTCACTGACAAGTATCATTCATGAAAGGTGTAGGGTGTGTACAAACACACCTACATACTAAAACCCTGCCAGGGAATCTGGTCCCCTCCATCTTTGACCTTGTCTGGATTAAAATTTCTTGGGGAAAGCTTGACATCAAGAGGGATAGATGGATAGGCAGATACAGACAGACAGACAGACAGACAGATAAATGGATAGACAAAGAGAAGATAGATAGATAGATAGATAGATAGATAGATAGATAGATAGATAGATAGATAGATAGATGGATAGATGGATGGATGGATGGATGGATGGATGGATGGATGGATGGATAGATAGATAGATAGATAGATAGATAGATAGATAGATAGATAGATAGATAGATAGATAGATAGATAGATAGATAGATAGATAGATAGGCGGGTGGGCGGATGGATGCAGACCAACAGACAAAGGATACCTTGTTTTTTCTCTCATTTTTTTCCTCATATATATACAGGTGAACCAAGTGCCCTACAGTTGTGTTAAATTAAAACTTCCATAATTCCCAGCTGGAATGTGTAAGTAGGGTGGGAAAAATCTGATCTAGGCTACGAAACAATCACAGTTCATGTATAGCAGGGGTCTTCAAAATTTGACAGCTTTGTGGACTTCAACTCCCAGAATTCCTCCTCCAGTCATGTTAGCTCGGGAATTCTGGGGGTTGAAGTCCACAAGTCTTAAACTTGCCAAGTTTGAAGACCCTTAATGTATAGCTTATATAAAGTTTAACTGTTAAATCGTAAGTAATAATGTAGATTTAATGTAACAAATATGAAGAATGGGTTGAGGCTGCAAATCAAAAGCCTGTCCCTTTGTATGTGTGTGTGAAATTAACACATCCACATAAAGGGCAAGGCTTCCAATGTAGAACAATCATGATCACCATTTTGATTATTATTACCCTTGTACCAAAGATATTCCTATTACCTTTACTTTCAGATAATTCTGACTATGAAAGAGGTCATCTAAATCTAAAGTCCCTTTGGTTTACTATAATGTTATTAATTTCTGTTTTCAAATTGTTCCTCTATCTTTTCCTATTCCCAGCTGTCAAAAATTAGAATGTGCCCATGTGCCTTCAAATGCAACAACCTGTGATCCACTTCTAATTGTTTGTTTATTTAAAATTTTGCAATTACATTTTCTTGTCAATTTATTTATTTATTTATTTGATTTGCCAATTGTTTACAAGATAATAAGTATAAGTGTATACATAGTTGTGAATACATGAAATGGGTACATATAAGAAAAATAAAAGAAGAATAAGAGAAACAATAGGACAGGGACGGTAGGCACGTTGGTGCGCTTATGCACGCCCCTACAGACCTCTTAGGAAAGGGGTGAGGTCAATAGTAGACAGTCTAAGGTTAAAGTTTTTGGGGTTTGGGGAAGAAACTACAGAGTCAGGTAGAGTATTCCAGGCATTGACCACTCTATTGCTGAAGTCGTATTTCCTGCAATCAAGTTTGGTGTGGTTAACTTTGAGTTTGTATCTATTGTGTGCTCTTGTGTTGTTATGGTTGAAGCTGAAGTATTCATTGACAGGTAGGACATTGCAATGTATGGTTTTATATACCATGCTTAAATCAGACCGAAGACGGCGTAATTCAAGGTTTTCTAGTTCTAGAATTTCAAGTCTGGTGGCATAAGGTATTCTACAATGAGTAGAGGGTGGAGAACTCTTCTTGTGAAATATTTCTGGACTTTCTCAATTGTGCTAATATCAGATACGTAATGTGGGTTCCAGACTGATGAACTGTATTCGAGTATTGGTCTAGCAAATGTTTTGTATGCTCTGGTTAGTAGTGTGATATTACCAGAGAAAAAGCTACGTAGGATTAGGTTAACAACTCTTAATGCCTTTTTGGCTATGTAGTTGCAGTGGGCTCTAGCACTTAGATCATTAGAGGTGAGTATTCCAAGGTCCTTTACAGAGCTTGGGTCATCAACAAGATCTTGACTATTCAGCTTGTATTTTATTTTCTGATTTTTTTTGCCAATATGTAAGACAGAGCATTTATTTGTTGAGATTTGAAGTTGCCATTTGTTTGACCATTCTGATACATAGTCAAGATCTTTTTGTAGGGTAGCAGTATTGTCTGTGGTATTGAACAGCTTTACATCATCAGCGAAAAGACGCAATTGCTCTTAATATGATCACAGAGGTCATTTATGTAGAGTATGAAGAGAGTTGGTCCTAGAACACTGCCTTGGGGGACACCACTATTGACAGGTACAGAATTTGATAGGACACTCCCAATTTTGACCATTTGTTGTCTGTTTGCCAGGAATGCTTCTATCCAGTTATTCAGTTGTCCAGAGATACCATAGGATTTTATTTTTAGGAGTAGTTTGTCGTGTACCACTGAATCAAAGGCTTTACAGAAGTCTATGTAGATTGCGTCTATTGCTTTGCCCTGGTCGAGTTGTGTCGTCCATATGTTTTTGCAGTGTAAGAGTTGCAGATTACAGGATAGTTTTTTCCTGAAACCAAATTGTTTATTGGAGAGTAGGTTGTTTGTCTGTAAGTGGAGGATGATGGATTGGTTAATAATTGATTCCATGACTTTACAGGTGACGCAGCATAAGGAGATTGGTCTGTAATTTTCAACTAGGCTTGGGTCTCCTTTTTGAAGATGGGGATGACTGTGGCTTGTGACCATAGGTTAGGCAAGGAGCTGGTCCTGAAAGATTTTTCAAAGATTATGCTTAGAGGTTTGGCTATGGCAGTGGATAGCTTTTTTAAGAAGTAGGCACATATTCCATCAGGTCCAATAGATAGAGATGGTTTTAGATTGCGTAGTGCAATTATTCTTCATAGTGTAAGTAAATTAGAACAAAAGTCCAAAGACTAAAAACTGCAACAGGAATAACAAGTACTGTATAAATGAACCTGAATAATTAAATAAAAAAAATATTTTTGGACTTGACGATAGATTAGATAGATAGATAGATAGATAGATAGATAGATAGACAGACAGACAGACAGACAGACAGACAGACAGACAGACAGGTCAATCTCACAGTTTCTAGAGACATACCTTAACTACTACACCAAACTATCCTTCTAGGTCTAGGAAGACTGCCATAACTTTAAATCAGTTTCATTTTCATTAATTTTTAGATGTTTTAGTTGGTTATTTTAACTGACAGTTTTTAAATTAACTAAATCATTTTATTGAATTTGATTTATATTTCTTTTGTGTGGAACCCTGCAAGCCTTTAGTAGAACAACTAAAATATCTTAGAAATAAAACAAAGCCTCTCCTAAGCATGCTATGTGGACTCAAGAAACACTACAGCAAAAATTGTAGTCTATGTTAGAAAAATATGACTGATTTATTTTGTCTCTATTGGGAAACTAACATTATTTAGTCTATCAAAAATGAATAATTGTCTAAAACTCTAGTTCCATCTGAAATTTTCCTTATTACTTATCAATGTATTAATCATGCTATTTTAACGTACTGGTTTTTACATAACTAAAACTACAATCCTCGAATTAGAAAACAATCAGCACAAATATTTTGATGTTTATCAAAATATCAGTAACAAAAACAAAATGGAACAATTCATTTCCATGCTTCCTGGAGTTCATCATTTCATTTCCCTATTCTGCATCCTACTAGTATCTATTTCAAGCTGACAAAAACCACATTTTATCTGCCTGATACTGAAGCAAAGCTAACACCATGTGTAAATGGAGTAAAAAGAATGCTTTCTTTGTGTTCTCTCTTGAAAGCAGCAGCATAGTTGGATCTTGTGTTCCTGGAGGATCATTCCCTCAAAATTATGTATAAATAACGGGAGTTGTTGTAGAGCAAGTACTAGAACAGACAATACCAGGGAAGATGGAAGGCATTTACAGATGTCAAATCTGTGCTAGTCTGCAAGCTGTACATAAACCCTTCCTGACACACAATAAATGAGGAAAAACCGGAAGTGAGTTTGCCCAATGCACAGCAAACCTTTTACAGAGCACTGTGAATCAAAGCTCTGACCACCGAGAGCTCCTCACTGTAGCTGGGTGTCTGTCACAGACAATCCTTTCCTTCTGCTTGAAAGGCACTGGATTTAGAGAAAGCAATCCCAGGCATGTCAGTCAGAACAGGAGAGGCTGCAGAAGTGCTTAGGTACTTGAAAGGCCACGTAGACAGCTGATGAGACACACTATTAAGTGCTTTTCCCTACCTGCAACCTGTGCTAGAAGTTAATGGCTCATGCACCTGCTTAACCCACAGTGTTACCATATCCAGGTAACCGCAGGCTATGGCAAATCATTCCACTTACAATTGGAGCAACTTACTCTAACTACTTGTTCTGACATTTTTCTATTGGAAAGGGAAAGCTGCAGGCAGTCCTTGACTTATGACCACAATTGAGGCCAAAATTTCCATTGCAAAGCAAGATGGTTGTTAAGTGAGTTTTGCCCCATTTTACGATCTTTCTTGCAACAGTTGTCAAGTGAATGACTGGAGTTGTTAAGTTATTAACACACTTGCTAAGTGAACCTGGCTTTCCCATCGACTTTGCTTGTCAGAAGGTTGCAAAAAGTGATCACATGACCTCTGGACACTGAAAACCATCATAAATACATACCAGTTGCCAAGAGTCTGAATTTTGATCACATGACCACGGGGATGCTTCAGTAGTCATAAGTGTGAAAAACAGTCGTATGTCCCTTTTTTTTCGGTGTGGTTGTAACTAAATGAATGGTTGTAAGTTGAATCTAGCCTGTACTAGATAACTGGCATCTGGTGGGCAACATCTGCTGGTGTCTTATTTTCATTAAAGAATTCAAGTAGATGACCAGACTGAGCCCGAGGGAGGGGTTAAACATGTCATAAGTCATGAGTCCCTTCGTGCAGGCAAGAGATGTAAGTCCAAGCCCACCTTGAATTCCTTTCTATTCTTAACTCCTGCACGTTTCCCTCAATCGTCACTTGGCCAGATTCTTCTGGAGAGCTGCAGCTTGCAATAAATGTGTACACTCACTTGAACTGCCTGATTTCCCGGGCGCTTGACCGAAAGTTTACATTGGCTAATGGGTTGAAACAAAGCAACAAAGAATGGAAAATTTTGGTTTTGTGGCAATATGGAACTATTTGGACAACTATCCAGGGATAGCTGAAAAACGCTCTTGAGAAACCTGTCCCTGGTGTTTCTCAGAGTAAGTAGAACATAGGGGCTCTATTAAAGGAAGAGGCAGGAAAATTTAACCCATCTGCCCAGTTGCGGAACTGAAGGTGTCAAAATCCCTGGGCTGCATTCTATTCTAGCTACAAAAACATTTACAATGTTTATAGCCTTTTTTATTCAATATTTATTAGTACCGTACCACCTGTCGGCTGTAACAATTTAGAATCAAGCTCATCAAAGCAGGGGTCTCCAACCTTTGCAACTTTAAGACTAGTGGACTTCAACTCCCAGAATTCCTCAGCCAGCTGCAAAGCACATTTCCATTTTACTTAATTAGACCTGCCTGATAGGTTATGCCCTCTTTATCATGTGAGGCAACCTAGAAGATGTTAGGTTGCTTTTGAAAATTAACAATGAACATATGATGTTGCCAGGTTCTGTGCAACAGCACCCCATATTTGTTGAACCTGAGCTATAAACTAGATTAGTGATCACTTAGTTTCTAGAGTGGTCTGTAACTTGATAGTCTTCCACATGTTAACCTTTTATGCTCTTCCAACCTTTCTAAAGCTTCTATCTCAGGCATATTCAGCAGTTGCTAAGAGGCCATCATTATAATTTTAAATTTGACCAAAGATCTTTCAGCCACTTGTTCTCATGTTTTGTCTTGGCTAATTCTACAAACTGGATTTAGACATTCCAAAAAGTAGAACTGAAGCAATAGAATTAGATTATTCTTAAGCACAACTGGGTCCATTTTGAATTAAACTGAACTCTAGGGTTAGTTGACTTGGTTAATTTACACCCTTTTGGTGTTTTCACAGCATAAACAATTTCCATTAGCTCACTTAAGTTTGTGTGGAAAGAGGGCCAATATCCCTTTTATTTTACTTATTTATTGTAGCAAAGAAAACACGTGACCACTTTAACAGATAACAGATAATCAAAGTTGGAAAGGACCTTGTAGGTCATCTAGTCCAACCTCCCAAGTGGGAGACCCTACACTATTTCTGGCAAATGGCAATCCAATCTCTTCTTGAAAGTCTCAAGTGATGGCGCTACCACAACATCCAAGGGCAAGGTGTTCCATTGGTTGATTGTTCTCACTGTTAGAAAGTTTCTCCTTATTTCTAGGTTAAATCTCTCCTTGTTCAGTTTCCATCCATTATTCCTTGTCTGGCCTACAGGCACTTTAGAAAATAGCTTGACCCCTTCCTCCCTGTGGCAGCCCCTCAAATATTGGAAGACTGCTATCATGTCCCCCCTGGTCCTTCTCTTCACCAGACTAGCCAAGCCCAGTTCCTGTAACTGTTCATTGTATGTTTTAGCCTCCAGTCCCCTAATCATCCTGGTTGCTCTTCTCTGTACTTTTTCTAGAGTCTCAACATCTTTTTTATAATGTGGTGAACTAAACTGGATGCAGTACTCTAGGTGTGGCCTTACTAAGGCTTTATGGAGTGGTATTAGTACCTCCCTTGATCTTGATTGTATCCCTCTGTTAATACAACTTTAAGTAAATATCAGACAAACAAAAATTTCAAACCTAAACCAAGCTGTGAATTGAGATGAATTCTTTTAGATGAGCTGCAATTTGGCAGAAGTGAACATGGAATAGGCAGTGCTAGGCTTCAGGGTTTAGTGACAAGACATCTAGACAAAAGTTTTTATTATGTTCACCAGCAACTCTGGCTGGCATTTTCAGAGGCGAGGTAAGCTGCTATGCAAACTAGGCATAAAATGACTGGGTTCCAGTGGTGGGATTCAAATTTTGTTATTACTGGTTCTGTGGGCGTGGCTTGGTGGGCATGGCAGGTGAAGGATACTGTAAAATCTCCAGTCATAGGTGATATTTGCTGGTTTTCCAAACTACTCAAAATGTCCGCTACCGGTTCTCCAGAACTGGTCAGAACCTGCTGAATACCACCTCTGCTGGGTTCCAGTCTTTATAGTCGTATATGTCCAGATGCTGATTGGTCTTTGGCAGATCTGGTTTCCAATTGGTGCAAGTTGGTAAAAACTGGCCTCTTGATTAGTTGTTTGTTTCCAATCCTCATTATTGTTTTGGTGGTATTGGTACCTCATTGATCATGCCAGTTATATATATATATAAAAATAAAATAAAACATAAGTATTGGATTTCTGATGCTGATATCTGTCTGTCTGTCTGTCTGGGCATTAGAAGTACAGTATGTTATGTGTCACTCTTTGAAGTAAACTTCAGGAACTTGCAGTACCTTAATATTTGGTTAGGAAATAGTAAATTAGAAGCCCATTTTTTCTGAATAAATATGAAACTGATATTTCTGCATTGTGGCTCTGTAATTTTCCCAATTACTTTGATTCTGGTATCTTCCAACACAAGTGTCAAATAGACTGTATGGCAATTGGGGTTATTTTTATTTAAACTATTGTTCATAAATAACTTATCTGTCATGACAAGGTCACAATTGATATCTAACAAAATTAATCTTATTGTTTTTTATTGTTATCTTATTAGTAGTATTGTTTTTGTGGATAAATTTTCAATTGTTTCCCTCCCTAAAATAGCACATAATATTGTTATGCCGAGAGACTGGGGTAGTGCTTAAGGCCCTAGGCTAGAAACTAGGAGATTGTAAATTCTAGTTCCACTTTAGCACAAAGACGCTGGGTGATCTTGGGCCAGTCTCTTTCTCTCTCAAACCTAGGAAGCAGGCAAGGGCAAACTATTTCTGAAAAACCTTGTCAAGAAAACTATAGGGACTAGTTCAGATAGAAGCTAGGAGTCAAAAACTGACACAAAGGCATTAAATAAATGTTTTATCAGCTATTTAAGGAAATCTAATGAGTTCTTGATCCCAGTAGCCTTCCTCAGTGTGGTATTCTTGGCACACTACTCCTACATTTCCAACCTGTATAATTTGGGATGTTGTCATTGAAGACTGGGAATTTTGCAAATCACAAGATCAACAGATCTGGAAGACACCACAATGGGCAGTTTCTGCCAACATTTTGTTGGCAGTTTAAATATTTAAAATGCATTTTAAAATGTAAATGGATTTTAGAACACTGCATTTGCTTCACCAGCTCTTGTTGGTATTTTCTGTCTTGAGCGTTTATTTAATTGGAAGACTTTCAGAGAGCTTCAAAGCAACCGTGAAAGTATCTGTGGTTGCTTTACAGCTTCAAGGATGGGATTTCAAAGGGGGAGGGGGCACTTTTGGATGAGCAAACCCCTTCAGATGATTTGTACAATGACGGTGCAGCTGCTCCGATAAGAACTTGCTTCTGCTTTCTGAAAGAAACCGGGGACTGCACTAAAAAGGAGATACAGAAACCAAGCCAAGAATAAACTGCTTGCTGAGACAATGATGGACGCTAAAGCACAAAAATGGCCACAAATCAGGAGAGGGGAGGTTCAATCTCTGTACAAAAATAAATTATGAACCGCTATTGAGATATCAAAGTGGAGAAAGATCATTGGATGTAAAAGATCCTCGCTATCAAACAAGCTGCAGAAGGGGATATCCAGATATGGAGAGTCAGGCTACTTGCTAAGGAACATCTCCCATTAATAAGGAAAAGAATACAATGAAACCTTCACACCTATGGTGAAACATCTTTCCTTCAGAGCCCTTCTCAGCGGTACTGATGCAAGAAATATGTATGTCCTACATCTGGATGTGAAGACAGCCCTCCTGTATGGAGACATTAAGAAAAGCATTTGTATGCAATAAACAGCAAGGTTCAAATAACCTGGGAAAGCAGGATTTGTGTGCTAGCAGTAAGGGAGCATTTATGGCTTGAGGCAAGCTGTTAGAGCATGGAGTGAAAAGCTAAACCAAATGCTTTTTTTGAGAGCGTTTTATACAAGATGAAGATGATCCTGGCTTATCCTTGAGATACAGAGGTAAGTGATGAATAGTTGATTTCATTTTGAGCACCCAAGATGAGAGGAATAGTCAAGAAATTATTGCCTACTTAAAAAAAAATATGACGAGATGAAGCAACTGGAGGAGATTTTGTACCACCTTGGAATACAGATTACAGGAGAAGGTGAAGGTTTCTTCCTTAAACAGAAACAGGAGGTGATGGACTTGATAGATACCTTGGATTGAAAGAGGCTAATGAAGTGGACACTGCAACAGAAATGAAATTCCTTAAAGACCATGATACCTGTAAGCCTCTGTGTAAGGCAGCAGTCCGTATAGAATAGCAATTCGAAAGCTTCTGTATATCTCAACTGTAATCAGGCCAAATATTGCAGCAATATGAATCCTGGGATGGAGTATGTTATTGTAATTTTATTTAAGATTATAATTACAATAGTAAAAACCAAAAAGGAATAGAAAGGATAGAAGGACTAGGAAAGAAAAAAGGTAAAAGAAAAAAAAATACACTAAAAAGATGATAGATGATAGATAGATAGATAGAAGATAGATAATAAATAGAACTTCCCATCTTCATCACAAGTATAAACAATTTTTCTAATTTATCACCTTCTCTTAAAAATCAATAAATGATATCTTCTTTCCATATCTCACCTCATCTATAACCAAATCAATAAAATGACAATTAAAGGAGAAGAACACTTCATTTCAGTCCTGTTGGCCCAAAAGTCCATTAAGGGTTACAAGAGATAATAGCATATCTATTTTAACATTGATAAAATAAACCAACTTTATATTCCTATATTTACTTCTATCTTTAATCTGTAGTCCCTCCAAACAATGCCATGGAAATTTCCATCTTTTCTTTTTTCTTTTATTTGTACTTTCTGACAACATTTTTAACAAGTCTCTTACATCTGGCCTCTTCTGAATGTTAACAAGCCACTTTTGTAATCCCATGTAGGAAATTACCCAGGTTACTCTCTTAAATTGTTGTTTATATATTCCTTTTAATTATTAAAGCATCCACTAGTTTCTTTTGTATATCCACTGCAACATCTTTTTCTATGTTATTCTTCGTCATTTTTAAATCTACTTTCCATTCAGAAATCTTGTCAGGTAAAACTTGTTCCTCTTGCATAACATTTTTAGCCACCGTCTATCTGTAGAGGCAGAAGCTATTACAATTAAGGTCTGATACATTGTTCAAAAATATCCTTCAAATGTCCAATGTTAAAATATTTTGCTCAATTCTGTAAATGTAAGTTGAGTTTAAGTGTTCTTCTCCTTTAATTGTAATCTTTAGCTCCAACTAGTTCCCTCTTGTCCAATTTTTGAAATGTTAATTTTTAAAAAAGAAATTCAAAACAAGCATTTTCTCATGGGAAAGATTCTTTAGAATTCATTCTAAACTCTTATTTCAAATTTATCTGGATCCTTACTCTATCTGATACTTTTTGAAATCAAAGTTCTAATTATTCTTTTGCTGTTATTCCCAAAAAATCTTTTTTAAGTTTTTGAACTTGTAGTTAAAACTTCTTTTGCTAAGTATTGAATGAAACTCATCCAGTGCTGTAAAATTTCCTGATCCAAAGATTGCAATAATTAAAAGCAATTAACAATTTCCTAAAACGATTAGAAAAAGGAGTATGCAAACTTAGTTTTCTTTGAAAGGCAGAATCACTGTTGAAGTAAGATGGCTATTCCATTTTCTCCCAGAGCTGTCTTGGATTTTTTTGTGAGGAGTAGCTGACTGGAACATGTGCAGACAATCTCAAGCCCTCTCCTTGTCCAGAGAGGAATGACAAATAACAGTCTACTCATTGGTTCTTCATTCTTTGCCATGGCCATTGCTTTAGCTTTTCGCAGAGCTGTCTTCAGTCTGCCATTTCTTCCTCCAGAAGTCCCATATTGAGCTTTTTCTGAGAAGAAACCAATGTTATCTACAAACAGAGATCCTCTCTTCCATTAGGCTATGTAGATACAAACTGGGCTGGAAACAGAAAAGACTAAAAGTTTACCATGGCAATTTGTTGTATTATAGATAAGGAATTCTCAATTAGATTAGTAAAGAACAGACAAACTCCCCTTTACTGAAGTAGCAGTTCCAGCATATCAAGAGCTTGCTTAGGTATTCAAGATATTGGATTTTGCAATCAATGAACCTAGTCTAACCACAAAGCACAAAGGTAACCAAAGCCACATTCAGGGTACCCAGTCAAATAAAACTGCAGCATGTATAAAGCATGTTGATTTTTTTTTTTAAAAAAAATATTTATTTAGCTCGGTGAACCAAAATTTACAGTTAAATAAATTTAAAACCAAGATATTTAGATGCTAAGATTTCAAGTAAATTAAACCAGCATAAATGTTAAAGTTAAAATGACAAAAAGTTAAAATCAACAATTACAAGTCAGTACAAAAAAACATTTTAAAGACTGACAAAGGCATGAGAGTTTATAACTGTTCACTCTAAAGTCTGGGATGGTGATTATTTGGATTGCCAACAGTTCACCTTGCAGCAATTGTAGTGCTTATCCTCAGTTTCATACAGAAAGAAGGATTCATCTCAACAGTCTGGACCAAAGACATGTAGGGTTTTAAAAGTGATGACCGGCACTTTGCATTTTTACCAGAAACAAATTGGTCACGAGTGCAATGCATTCAGCACATGTACAATATGATGTCTTTCATAACAATGGCAATAGCACTTACACTTATATATCACTTCACAGTTCTTTACAGTCTCTCTCTAAGCCAGGGCTTTCAAACTCCCGGTCCATGGGCTGGATGTATCATGTGCTGGCCACACCCATGCCCAGTTTAGCGAAGGGGGAAAAGTCCCGATACATCATGTGATACCATCGTGACGATGTGAGTTTGACACCCCTGCTCTAAGCAGTTTACAGTCAGCCTATTGCCCCCAACAATCTGGGTCATTTTACTGACCTTGGAAGGATGGAAGGCTGAGTCAACCTTGAGCCAGTCAGGATTGAACCCCTTGCAGTCAGCAGTGAGTTAGCTACTACAATGCTGCATTCTAAGCACTGGTGCCACCAGGGCTCTTCTCAAGGTCAGTCTAACTGCTGAGCTTTGTATTGTCATCACTTCTGGTTCCTGCTCCTTGATATCACAATTGCTCTCTTTCCTGCTCTTCAGAGGTTAAAGTTGATCTTGCTGATGATTTTTTTTAAACCTTAAGTTTCCACAAGAACATGATGGGCTTCGTGAGAGACTAAAGGCAAAAATATTTTTTTTAAAAAAAATCGCTCAAATGCAGAGTCCTGCAGAGTCCATAGCATTTTTTTCTAAGGTACAGAATAAAGGGTGGGACTTGTTGGCCGACATTCAGAAGCACTTGCCACTCCCACCTGCTGGGGTATTTGTACTCATAATGATGAATTCCTCCCTGTGTGGTTGAAAAGCAGGCAGCAGGGGTTCCGGGAAATTTTTAATGCTTTCTGCAGCCTAAAAACGTTGAAAAAATTCTGTCTCATAGGCTAAGTTGCTTTTCAGAATAGCTTTTATCCAGAAATAGCTACATCATATACTTAATATCTACTAGTGAATATCTAAATATAGTCTCCTAATAAATATTTCTTTACCTTTGCTAACTGGGCAATATCAGTCTTCAGAAATCCTTCTGTGATTTACCCTCTCTACTTTTTACTTCTTTCTGGGAGCATATTCTGGTGCATAAACTTGCTCCCACATGCCTATCAACCTCTTGGCCTGTGTCTGAATGAGTGTGTTCTGAGTGGTTCTTTCTTTGCAATAAAGTCCAACGGTGTTAATCTGTTGCCGAAAACAACAGCAAGAGAATATTGCGGCCTCTTAATAGAAATGTATTAAGCTACAAGTGTTTGTGGCCACTTAGGCTTGTAGCTCAGAATAACACTTCACAGATCTGAGAAGTAGACAGCAATCCAGAAAGTCATATCCCAGGAAAAAAAATATGCTAGTTTTTGACGATTACTCTTTCTTGTTTTTCTTATGTTATGGAAAAGATAGTTCTTCAAAGCCGAACATCTTGGAAGAAGCAAAGTATTTAAAATCAGTTCCACATTTTCTCCTTCCCTTGCAAATATTTTCATCAAATAGTTTTGTGAAGTGGTAGGATTCAGCAAAAGGCAATCTGATGGGAAACTGCAGCAAAATATGAAGCTGAAGGTAACCCTAAACATATTTCAATTGATGATTTTGTATATGTGCAAATATTACAAAATGCCAACAATCCTGCACCAACTACATTTTTAAGGAACTTCCATTAGATGTGTGTTGCCTATTGAAACATAGAGAGACACAAGAGATTGATGCCTCTGTGAATGCATTAAAGAATGGCAGAGCAAGCTCAAGTATGAAAATCTCTGTGCAACAGCAAGTAACACATAATCTGAGGAGCTTCAAGGTTTGTAACATGTCTGGGTTTTAAATGTCTTGATCCAGTGTCTTATTCGAATGCATATGTATCAATTGATTTGATCTATTACACCAAGTTTACTGTATGGTACATATCAGATCTTTATAGTCTGCAAACCATTTTTAGTTTGCACACTACATAAATCTACACAAGAAGGGCTTCCTCACTTACAGAGTTTCATCAATAAGAGATGTAGGGACTAGGCTGCTTGGAAGTGTGTAGACTTGGCATCTTTCTTTGGGCAGCCTAATGAAGGCTTATGTGTTTGCACTACTGAGCTGAAGCATTTATTTTTATTTTTATTTATTTATTTATTTTTGTCAATTGCTTACAAGATAATAGGTATACGTAAAAACATAGTTATGAATACATGGATGCATATAAGAAAAATAAAATAAATAAAATAAACAATAGGACAGGGACGGTAGGCACGTTGGTGCGCTTATGCACGGCCCCTACAGACCTCTTAGGAAAGGGGTGAGGTCAATAGTAGACAGTCTAAGGTTAAAGTTTTTGGGGGTTGGGGAAGAAACCACAGAGTCAGGTAGAGTATTCCAGACATTGACCACTCTGTTGCTGAAGTTGTATTTCCTGAAATCAAGTTTGGTGTGATTAACCTTGAGTTTGTATCTATTGTTTGCTCTCGTGTTGTTATGGTTGAAGCTGAAGTATTCATTGACAGGTAGGACATTGCAATGTATGATTTTATATACTATACTTAGATCGGACCGAAGGCGGCGTAGTTCTAGGTTGTCTGTGGTGTTGAATAGCTTTACATCATCAGCGAACAAAATGCACTTTCTCTTAATATGATCACAGAGGTCATTTATGTAAAGTATAAAGAGAGTTGGTCCTAGAACACTGCCTTGGGGCACACCACTGTTGACAGGTACAGGATTTGATAGGGTGTTCCCTATTTTGACCATTTGTTGCCTGTTTGACAGGAATGCATCTATCCAATTATGCAGGTGTCCAGAGATACCGTAAGATTTTAGTTTTAGGAGTAGTTTGTCTTGTACCACTGAATCAAAGGCTGTACAGAAGTCTATGTAGATTGTGTCTATTGCTTTGCCCTGATCGAGTTGTGTAGTCCATATGTTTTTGCAGTGTAAGAGTTGCAGATTACAGGATAGTTTTTTCCTGAAACCAAATTGTTTATTAGAGAGTAGGTTGTTTGTTTCTAAGTGGAGGATGATGGATTGGTTAATAATTGATTCCATGACATTACAGGTGACACAGCATAAAGAAATTGGTCTGTAATTTTCAACTAGGTTGGGGTCTCTCTTTTTGAAGATGGGGATGACCATGGCTTGTGACCATAGTTTTGGCAAGGAGCTGGTCCTGAAAGATTTTTCAAAGATTATGCTTAGAGGTTCGGCTATGGCAGTGGGTAGCTTTTTTAAGAAGTAGGCACATATTCCGTCCGGTCTAATAGATAAAGATGGTTTTAGATTGCATAGTGCTTTTACAACATTGTCGTCTGTAAAATCGATATGTATCATTGTAGTTGTCTGTGGTTCAACTCGGAAATACTGGGTATGATCCATTGCTGTTTACAAATACTGAGCCAAAGAATGTGTTAAAGAGGTTGGCTTTAATAGTGTCATCATTGCAGTCTTTACCATTAGGTCCTTTCAGGGGTGAGTCTTTTAGTTTGTTGTTTAAAGCCCGGGTGGAATTGGTGCAAATAAGGTTTTCTTCTTGTTTAATGTGATAGTTGGTGCATTCAGTTTTTATCTGGTGGCATGAATTTTTGTATCGGTTTTTGAAGTTGGCAATGTGACCAGATTTGTTTTTCCACCAAAGTGATTTCTTTTTGGATTGAGGCTTACTTATTGTTATGGGTAATTTGTTTTTTCTGGTTTTGGGAGTTGTTAATGGTACATATAGTTTGATGACTCTTTTGACTTCAAGTAAAAATATGTTGTAATGGTCTTCTACAGTATTGCATCCAGAGAATAGAAATTGCCAATCAAGGGATGAGAGATCATTGTTTATAAGATCATAGTTGCCTTTTTTGAAGTTATAATTGGGGATTCCATCGTTGTGATGATTTTTGTGTGGATGTATATTGAGACAAAAGTCAATCATATTGTGGTCACTGTTGGAAAAGGGTTCTTTAATTTGTATTCCGTAAATTGAATTCAAACTATTGCAGAATATGAGATCAAGGCAGTTGTTAAGTCTAGTGTTGTTGGTTACTAGTTGTTCTAGTCCCAGATTTGTTACTGCATTGTAGAAGGTTCAGTTGTACATTTGTTCAGCATCCAGTTAATATGTGGTAGATTGAAGTCACCAAGAAAGATAAAAGCATGTGGGCAGGATGCTGCCCACGTTAGTAGTGTATTTATCTTGTTTGCATGTTCAATGTCATAATCAGGGGCTCTGTAACATAGTAAGAACCAAAATGTGATATTTAAGGACAATTCACAGACGATGGTCTGAGGAATAGCAAGCTCCTGAGTAATTTGGATGTTTTTTAGATGTAGGGACTTTTTATAGAAGATAGCAACACCACCTCCTCTACAGATTTCATGATCTGATCAGTAAACATGATAGTCTATTACTGTGGTAATGGAGTCAGGGAGAGGTGCATTGAGCCATGTTTCACAGACAAATATAATGTCAAATTTAGCCGTATTTAGTAAGAGGAGAAATTCAGGTATTTTATTTACAAGGCTTCTTGCATTGAGTAGCTTGCATTTAAGGCCAGTTGTGGTTGGAATAGAGGTAAATTAGGGGTGTGCGTGCCTAGTTTTGAGTGATGTTGGATTGGATGAGGTGGGGTTGGATGTGGAGTTGTGGGTTGTATGACTTTCTTTTGATGCAATCAGCTCTGTAGTCAATGTATAGGTCCTTTTCTCCATTGTCTAGACGGTTTTTGAGTTCTGCGTGGAGTTCACGGGAGCGGATTCTTTGCAGTATGGATAAGTCTGGTCTTGAGCGAAGTTTTTTATGGTTGGGATTGGTTTTTGCAATGGCATTTATTGTATGAATGAATATGTGTTTGCTGGATTCATTTTTGCACACAACTCTACAAAATCTTGGGGCCACAGAGCCGTCATTGTATTTGCACCCAGTGGCATCTCTGGTTATTTCAATGATATCTTCAGGAGAGATGTTTGTTGTATTTGAGTTGCTTATGATATCGCGAACTTTGGTGATGTCATCTGATTTGTTGGTGTCTTCGAGACCAAATAAGATGGCACTTGGATGTTTCTATTCACGTTCCATGGTGTCTCTGATGAGTAAGGAGATATTATTTGTGGAATTATTTGAAGGGATAGTAATTGTTTGTGGCTGTGGTTTGGTGGTTATTTTTGGTTGTAGTTGTGATTGTAGTTGAGGTAGTGGTTGTGGTTGTGGTGTGGGATTTGATTTTGAGCTGATAGGTACTCACTTATCTGTGCTGTATTTTTTTTTCCAAGAGAGATTAGGCTTGCTTGTATAGTTGTTTCAGAATGTGTTGCTAAGCATTTTTATATTGAGTGAATGAGTGATTCTATGCTTTCAACTCTGTCAGGTAGGGTACTCAGTTTGTTTAGCTTAGGAGAACATGATGGACATAGATAAAAGAATGTATCTGAATTTTTAACCATATCAGCTAGGCTTTTGTTTGCATTTAAGCAGGCAGGGTGGGCTAGATTATCGCATAGGCGGCATTTGATGTAAATTTCACTTTCATTGATGGTTTCAAGACATCTGAAACGTGCAGGAGTCTGGGAGGTCATTGGTAGAGATATTTTTCTTTTGTTTTGGTTTGGAGTTTTTGGCTGGCATGGTCAATGGCAATAGTACAGTAATCAATTACAATAGTTAGTTAATGTGTTAGGTAGACAGTTACTTAAAGAATGTTGGTAATTAATAAATGTTAATTGATATGTTAGGGAACAAATCAAAAGTAAGGTTACTCATTACTAAAAATCAATCAATCAAACAATTGGTTATTCAAATCACTCTAATCAAATAATTTTGCTAAGCAACAGCCTAATTTATTACAATAATTACTAAGCACACTGGTCAATTCAATTCACTAAATCACTGATTTTACTAATCAGATATTCACTAATTACACTATATGCACTAAAAACTCAATCATACTAATCAATAAAAACAATAAATCAATTAATCATTTGATAAAAAATTAATTATTTTAAAGAAATTGATTTTTTTGAGATAATGAAAGTAATGAAGTAGTATTGAGAGTTAGTAAGTAAAGGGTTACTGCTTTGTTTTGCTTTGCTTAGCTGTTGCTGATATCTGATAACAGGTTTATAACCCCTAATAAATTGGCAGGAGGTCTCTTTTCCTGGGCTGTTTGAAAACAATCAGTGAGCAAGGGTTTACACTCTCTTTCTTGTTTTGTAGATTGAATTTTTGAGATAGTAAAGATGCAAAGATGCTGAAGGGGGATCTCTGGCCCCTTCTTTAGCACAGATAAACAGAACAATTCACTGGGAGGCAACAGGAAACTTTTTGTTTTGTTTTCCCTTGATGAATGGGATTTCTGGCCCCCTCCTAGTTAATTTAAATACACTTTCAAAGTTTGTTGCTTTTAAAAGAAACAGGCACGTAGATAGTCTTGCACTGGCAATTTGAAGAGTTTATATTTTTACTATGTAGACTCAGATTTGTATTGAGCATTCGCTCCTGGCTTCAATATACTTCTGCTTCTATCACAGGAAATAAAATTGCTTCCAATCTTCACAGGAGTTCAGTTATAACAATACTTCCCTACTTATTGAAAGTCCAAAGTTACCGTCCTTTTAAAGAGGGAGTCCGGATTAGCAATTTGGTGAAGTGGGAAGGAGGGGCGGCAGGGGGTAAGCAGTCCGCTTCACACCCTGGCTGGACTACTGAGCTGAAGCATCTGTAAGGCAAGATCTGAAAAGGCAAGAGTTAGCTAGCCTAGCTTCGTAATTGGCCTGAAACTGGGCTGACGAGTAACTGAAATGCAGTCTAGGCTTCTAGGAGGGAGGGAGTACATTCCAGAGAATCAAAAGACACCCAAGTTTAGACAGTTTGAGTGGGAGGAAGAGAGTTAAACAGCTCCTATAACATTGGTTATGTTCTTAACTGCTACGATAAATTATGCCATTGCAGCCCATATATATTCATCAACGCGTCAGGAGCAAACCCAGTTAAACTTCCTGTGTATACATAGAGACAATTGGGCTGCATGCTATGGTTGAATGTTTGTAATGTATCATGTCTCATTGCAAATATAAAATAGGTTTAACTAATATTTAAACAAAACCTCCTAGATATCCAAGTTACCCAGGAGCTTGCTCTTCCTGAGACCATCATCTGTGAACTATCCTTAAATATCACAATTCGATTCTTACTATGTTACAGAGCACCTGATTATGACATCGAACATGTAAACAAGCTAAATACATTACTAACATGGGCTGCATCCTGCCCATACCCTTTTATCTTTCTTGGTGATTTCAATCTACCTCATATTGACTGGACCCTAAATGATTGTACAACTGAAATCATACACACAACCTTCTACAATGCTATTACAAATCTGGGACTGGAACAACTAGTAACCAACAACACTAGACTAAACAACTGCCTCGATCTCATCTTCTGCAATAGTTTGAATTTAATTTACGGAATACAAACTAAAGAACCCTTTTCCAGCAGTGACCACAATATGATTGACTTTTGTCTCAACATACGTCCACACAAAAATCACCACAATGATGTAATCCCCAATTGTAACTTCAAAAAAGGCAACTATGATCTTATAGACAACGATCTCTCATCACTTGATTGGCAATCTCTATTCACTGGATGCAATACTGTTGAAGACCATTACAACATATTTTTACTTGAAGTCAAAAGAGTCATCAAACTATATGTACCAACAACAACTCCCAAAACAAAACAAAAAAGCAGATTACCCATAACAATAAGGAAACTTCAATCCAAAAAGAGATCACTCTGGCGGAAAAACAAATCTGGTCACGTTGCCCATTTCAAAAGCCGATACAAAAATTTATGCCACCAGATAAAGACCGAATGCACCAATTATCACATTAAACAAGAGGAAAACCTTCTAAGCACCAATTCCACCCGTGCTTTTTACAATTTTGTAAACAACAAACTAAAAGACTCAAGGTCCATCCCTCCCTTGATAGGACCTGATGGTAAAGACTGCAACGACGACACCATTAAAGCCAACATCTTTAACACATTCTTCGGCTCAGTATTTGTAAACAGCAATGGATCTTGCCCAGTATTTCCTAACCGTACCACAGATAACAACAATGACCTAATACATATCGATTTCACAGAAGACAATGTTGAAAAATCACTACGCAATCTAAAACCATCCCTATCTATTGCACCGGATGGAATATGTGCCTACTTCTTAAGAAAGCTATCCACTGCCATAGCCAAACCTCTAAGCATAATCTTTGAAAAATCTTTCAGGACCAGCTCCTTGCCTAACCTATGGTCACAAGCCACAGTCATCCCCATCTTCAAAAAGGGAGACCCAAGCCTAGTTGAAAATTACAGACCAATCTCCTTATGCTGCGTCACCTGCAAAGTCATGGAATCAATTATTAACCAATCCATCATCCTCCACTTAGAGACAAAAACAACCTACTCTCCAATAAACAATTTGGTTTCAGAAAAAACTATCCTGTAATCTGCAACTCTTACACTGCAAAAACATATGGACGACACAACTCGATCAGGGCAAAGCAATAGACGCAATCTACATAGACTTCTGTAAAGCCTTTGATTCAGTGGTACACGACAAACTACTCCTAAAAAATAAAATCCTATGGTATCTCTGGACAACTGAATAACTGGATAGAAGCATTCCTGTCAAACAGACAACAAATGGTCAAAATTGGGAGCGTCCTATCAAATTCAGTACCTGTCAATAGTGGTGTCCCCCAAGCAGTGTTCTAGGACCAACTCTCTTCATACTCTACATAAATGACCTCTGTGATCATATTAAGAGCAATTGCGTTCTCTTCGCTGATGATGTAAAGCTGTTCAATACCACAGACAATACTGCTACCCTACAAAAAGATCTTGACTATGTATCAGAATGGTCAAACAAATGGCAACTTCAAATCTCAACAAATAAATGCTCTGTCTTACATATTGGCAAAAAAAATCAGAAAATAAAATACAAGCTGAATAGTCAAGATCTTGTTGATGACCCAAGCTCTGTAAAGGACCTTGGAATACTCACCTCTAATGATCTAAGTGCTAGAGCCCACTGCAACTACATAGCCAAAAAGGCATTAAGAGTTGTTAACCTAATCCTACATAGCTTTTTCTCTGGTAATATCACACTACTAACCAGAGCATACAAAACATTTGCTAGACCAATACTCGAATACAGTTCATCAGTCTGGAACCCACATTACGTATCTGATATTAGCACAATTGAGACAGTCCAGAAATATTTCACAAGAAAAGTTCTCCACTCCTCTACTAGTTGTAGAATACCTTATGCCACCAGACTTGAAATTCTAGAACTAGAAAACCTTGAATTACGCCGTCTTCGGTCTGATTTAAGCATGGTATATAAAATCATACATTGCAATGTCCTACCTTTCAATGAATACTTCAGCTTCAACCATAACAACACAAGAGCACACAATAGATACAAACTCAAAGTTAACTGCACCAAACTTGATTGCAGGAAATACGACTTCAGCAATAGAGTGGTCAATGTCTGGAATACTCTACCCGACTCTGTAGTTTCTTCCCCAAACCCCAAAAACTTTAACCTTAGACTGTCTACTATTGACCTCACCCCTTTCCTAAGAGGTCTGTAGGGGGCGTGCATAAGCGCACCAACGTGCCTACCGTCCCTGTCCTATTGTTTCTCTTATTCTTCTTTTATTTTTCTTATATGTACCCATTTCATGTATTCACAACTATGTATACACTTATACTTATTATCTTGTAAACAATTGGCAAAT
The DNA here is from genome assembly GCF_049901735.1 of Notechis scutatus. NCBI lineage: Eukaryota > Metazoa > Chordata > Lepidosauria > Squamata > Elapidae > Notechis > Notechis scutatus. The sequence continues at coordinate 130,137,950 of NC_142009.1, read as the reverse complement.
CAAATAAATATAAATATAAATATAATATAGATGCTATAACATAGGCAAGAGTATATCAACTCTTGGAAAGTAATTTAGATGAGAGATAGCAAAAGCCATAGCACTTAGATTTACATATCACTTCATAGTGTTTTACAGCCCTCTCTAAGAATATTGCCCCATAACAACCTAGATCCTCATTTTACTCACCTCGGAAGGATGGAAGGCTGAGTCAACCTTGAGCCTGGTGAGATTTGAACTGCCAAATTGCAGGCAGCTGACAGTCAGCAGAAGTAGCCTGCAGTAAGGCACTCTAACCACTGCGCTACCATGGCTCCCAGTTTGAAAAGAATAGCACAATCATACTTGGATTAAAACCAGTTGCTTAGCTTGTGGTATATTGACTTAAATATACCCAAACTGACTAGTACTGTCCATATCATTAGCAGGGATTGCTCTATTTGGTAGAGACATTATTAAAGTTGATAACGGAGTATGCACCTTAGTGGCCCTTACTAAAAAGCATTATGTGGAAGCCTCACTGACCAAAGATATGGTGGGCTGTGCAAGTTAATAGTTCTGGGGGCATATAGATCCATGGCATATAGTAGATTGCACCTGGGAATGTAAGAGGCGCAAATGGTAAAGAGTAACAGTTATCAAATGAATGAAATGAACAAAATTAAATACCCTATTGTTTCTTTGAAAATAAGAGAAAAGGGAATGGGAAAATAAGTGAAAGGAAAAAAGGAAACTAAGAGAAAGGAGAATTAAGAGAATGTTGTAGATCTGGAGGATAGTGGTCTGATATTGTGAATCAAAATATGCACAGAAGTGATGGTGTATGAATGGAGGGTTAAAATCAGGGGTGGGATTCAAAGTTTTTAACAACTGGTTCTGTGGGCATGGCTTAGTTGGTGGGCATGGCCTGGTGGTCATGGCTTGGTGGTCATGTGACTGGCTGGGTGTGGCCTACTCAACATCACTCACATCGAGGCACACATCTCCTCGCCTGGCCTTTCATGACTGTAGAGATACTGCAACAGTCGTAAGTGTGAAAAATGATCTTAAGTCACCTTTTTCAGTGCCATTGTAACTTTGAATGGCCACTCCACACAAGCAAAGTATCAGAAAAGGAGGGGAAAAAACCTCCAGAGAAGTTCCTGAGACAGAAAGTCTAGTCCTGCCAAGAATGTAATAAGGGTTAACCTTGAAGCAGTTTCTGTAAGTAACACCAGAATGTTTCCTTCCTGCCTTCCTAACAGGATTAGGCCAGTAATTTCTTCTAACAACCGGTTCTCTGAACTGCTTAGAATGTTAACAACCTGTTCTAGCAAATAGGTGGAAAGTGGTAGAATCCCACCCCTGGTTAAAATGTATGCAGAAAGTCTGAACTGTTTTTTTAAAAAAATTATTATGAGTGTGTAAGTAAGTAGGAATGCATAGGCTGATGATACTCATTGTTCCAGTGAATGGTGAAAATTGAAGAACCAGATAAATTTGGGATAAATTATGCAACATCATGAATGAGTGTGACAAAGTGAGGGAAAGTTATTCTACTAGGTTACATGAATGGGTGGGTGGGAATCAGAGAAGACAATGCATGATTGGGCCTTCTAGAGATTCAAGAATGAATGAGAAAGGTGATTGCTTGAATACCTGCTTAGAAAAAGGTTTGGTTTGAATAGGTGGTTTAGATGTAAGTCCCTATATGCATGTATGGGAAAAATGCATATAAATATAACAATATAATGGATTTTATTGTTTATGAGAAAGTTCAAGAGGACACAAGGCAGATTAAAGTGAAAGACTGTGGATAAGAAAAAGATGCATGTAAGAAAATGAGTGTCAAGAAATAAGAATGAGATAAGGGTGTTGTATAATGTCTACCAAAACAAATAGTTGCAAAGAACGTAGTAAAAAGAATAGTGAATAGAGAAAAGAGGCAGAGAATAATCAATGGAATGGAAAAATAATGTATTGGAAGTGAGTAAAAAGGGCTAAATAAACAGCCTCCATAATTGATGGTCCATAATTTTAATGATGATGATGATGTAATAATAACAATAACAACAATAACAACAATAACAACAATAACAATAATAATAATAATAATAATAATAATAATAATGCTATATATTCAGACGTTACCTTAGGGTCTTGGTTAGGACTTGAACTAGTAAAAATGTAACCAGTCCCAGACGGTGAATCTAATTGAAGATTAAATCATAAATCATTTTTTAATAATAAAGTCTCTCTCTCTCTCTCTCTCTCTCTCTCTCCCCGCTCTGTGATGTCATGCTGGCCACATGACCATGGAAATGTCTGCTCCCCTAGTAGTTAGCAATGATTACCAGAGTAAAATCCATAGGGACTCCTTTACCTTTATTTTTCTCTGGTCACCAGATTGAGTTTTAGCCAGATAAATAACATTTATTAAGCTTTGATTTCTATTTTGGGAGATGTGTTTCTAATCTTAATTTTCCATTGGGAACATGTCTGAAAGAGGCTACTAAAAACCCATCTCTTTTTCTGCCCTATAGAGAGCATAGTTGGAAAAGGGGCTTACTTGTTCCCCGTAAAGGAATTGTGCAACTGTTTTGAAGCAAACTCCTTAATGGCAGCGGGATTGTTGCTCCCTCCCTGTTTCAATGGAATCTTAAAATAGCTGTCATGCCCTTTGGGGCTTAGGAGAAAATAATACAGCTGGGTGGTTGTCCTTTGGGAGGACTGCAAGGCTACTCCAGGTATTTGTAGCATCTAACATACAGTCTGTTAATTCTCCATACACCATAACTTAGTTCTTTGATCCACGATAGCCAGCTGTTCTTTCTTTGCAGTTTAACCCCAGGGTTTTAAAAGCTCTCCTTAGACCAATTTGAATCAGTAACAATGGTGGCATCATTTACATCAAACTCACAGCCCATAGGCTGGATGCATCACATGCTGGCCATGCCCACATCTGGTTTAGCAACAGGGGAAAAAGTCATGATGTGTCACATGAAGAGTTTGACACCCCTGGTCTACATGCAGCAAGATTAGCAGATAGTTTTCTACCGGTTTGGGAACTTATAAATCAAATTCCTACAAGCATCTTTAGAGTATTGGTGAATGCATATACATGTTACACAAAATAAGACCAATATGATCTTTGCTGCATCCCTTCAAGGTGTCATCTGGAAAGCTGTCCAGTCCAATCTCACTTTATACTGGTACACAGCAGGGTCTCCAAACTTGGCAACTTTAAGACTTGTGAACTTCAACTCCTAGAATTCCCCAGCCAAATGTGTGCGTGCATGTGTGTGTGTGTGTGTGTGTGTGTGTGTGTGTGTGTGTACATACACACAGGGGTGGGATTCAGTTTTTTTAACAACCGGTTCTGTAATCTTGGCTTGGTTGGTAGATGTGGCTTGGTGGTCATGTGACTGGGTAGGCATGGCCAACTCGACATCACTCATGTCAAGGGGCGTTTCTCCTCACCTGGCCTCTCATAACAGTGGGGATGCTGCAACGGTCATAAGTGTGAAAAATGGTCATAAGTCACTTTTTCAGTGCTATTGTAACTTTGAATGGTCACTAAATGAACTATTGTAAGTCAAGGATTACTTGTACAAAAATACAAAAAGCTTCTTTGCTTGCAAAAAGCTGCCCTAAATACCAATCATTAGATTAAAAATACCTGCAAGCCAGAGTTACAAATCAGGCAGGGTGCCAGAGCACCTTGAGGAATGAAAATAGTTAAAATGCAGTGATAACTATCAAGTAACCAACTCTTGCTCATAAAGTGAAACCCTTTAGCAGAGAGGTCATTTAAGCTCTCCAGAAAAAGCACACCCAGGAAAAGCAATCCTTAGATCCATTTGCACCACTTAAAAATACCAGCTCGTCTCACTCACCTCACAAGATATCCTAAGGAAATCATCCAGATTTAAGGAAAGGTCACATGCCCCCCCCCAGAAAGGCAGTAAAAAAACCCAGTGCATCCTGCCTCTTGGAAGTATACCCCAAAAGGACAGTACCAGATAGTACTAAAGCAGTGAGGAAGACCCCCTCCCCAGATAGAAAAAGAAACCATGAGGCAGGAAAAAAATTCAAACACAATACAAATAATTAAATCACAACAGTAGCTGGTGCTTATTGAAGCTGAATAGGGAAAATTATCCCATCAATAAACACAGGATTAAACATCACCAAGCACAGAATTAACCTTCACCAAAAATCAGTTTTAGACCAAAACTCAGAAAGGGTATGTAAACTCATGTTTGAATGTAATCTTTCTAGCTATCCAAGAAGCCTTGCTGAATGTCATTCATCTTGGTCCCGTCACTAAAAGCTTTGCTTCATTATTCAATTATTTCTTCAAAATGCTGATTGTCCAGGGAAGTGTTTCCTCCCAACAGCAGTGTAAAAATCTTAAAACAACCCTTCCCCTTTAAGAAAGCCAAGCCTCAGAAGCTCTGGAGACAGGAAGTCTAGGTGTTCTGGCAAGAATGTAATAAGGGTGGAAAAAACAAAACAAAAGGAGATTGTTTCTAACTGCTTAGAAAGTTAACAAGGGGTTCTATAGAACTGGACAGAACCGGTAGAATCCCACCCCTGCATACACACACATATGCATAAATACATATATATTATAAATCCATAGCATTTGGCTTTTTTAATAGACAAAATCTTGATTTCCTCCAAAAGGTGGGTTCTTACAATTGAACCCAATACAGCCTCAAAATCCACAATCCCTAGGAGAGGAAAGGATGGAGGAACCTCTCTGTCTCTATACAATGAGCAGCACCTCTTCCTTCCAAAGACACCAATTGTAGGTCTGCAATCTGCTGGAGATAATCACTATTAGGAATGTCTCTTGCCAGCTGACGAGGAAAATACTTTCACAACAGCATGGCGAAATGTCAACATGTGCTACACAAATGCGGATAGAAATATAGTGGGTAGCTTATGGTTTGTTGAATAATACCATAATAAACGTGGTGAAAATGTCTGCTTATATAAGAGCACATTCCTTGCCCCTTAGTAACCTGGAGTTGAAAGTGGCTATGTAGATGAGGACACTTCTGTCTTTTCAGTTACTTAGAGGTGACCGCTGGATACGACAGAAGAAATATGAAAGTAGATTGCAGAGGGAAAGGGTAACTTAATTATCAATCATAAAATGAAAAGGGAGAACATCAAAAAGGTATGGGTACTGCATGAATGTACCTTGAATACAAGAATGTCTAGTATAAAATACATGCATTGAAGTGGTTGGTCACATAGAAGGAATGAAGGAGGATCCAGTTATACAATGAATACATGTAAGAAAAGTAAAGAGTGGATTGAAAGGAAAGGGAATACCAAGAAGGTCAAGTTTGGATGGATGGAGCCGAGATCCTAAGAAAGAGAGAAATGGGGAACTTTAGACTAGAGGGAAGTCATGCAAGGAGGTAAAGATAAAAAGGTATGAAATATACATTGAATGACGCTGGTGGAATCTAATTTGAACTGTTTTTGCTTTTTGTTCCCTTATCTAAATACCTCTGATTTCTTTGGCTTACTCTCTTCTTTTTCTGCACCGTAATCTTGCTTACCCTGAAATGGAAGAATGTGGTAGATTTGTGCACTTGTGTATATGTGTGTGTATAATCCCAGTGGCATTCATAGACTTTGACAGGCCAAATTCGAATAGGTCTCACTTACTGAAGAGAACTTTGTAAAAGATAAGCTTGGCCTTGGCTAGGAATTCCAGGATGAGAAAGAACACCAATCATTTTCCTTCTTCACAGAAAAAAAATCCTGTAATGCAATCAATAAATATTGAAGCTACAGACAAAACTATGTTAGACATTCATATTTTCCCATTCTCTTGCATACAGATCTCTTTGAAGAAAGGCATTGGTGTATGCTTCTCTCACTCTTCATCCCCCAGGATCACTCTGTTCTTATTCATTCCAGAGGAAGGAAGGAAGGAAGGAAGGAAGGAAGGAAGGAAGGAAGGAAGGAAGGAAGGAAGGGTCAAATGACTTTGGGCCAGTCACTCTCTCTCAGTGCAACCTACCTCACAGGGCTGTTGTTGTAAGGAAAAAAAGAGGAAGAAAACGTGTTGGATATATTTGCCATCTTGAGTTGTTTGTAAAAGTAATAAAAGGCAGGATTTAAATAAACAACAAACAAATAAACAAGCTGTGAGCGTTAGTCCTATTTAGGCATACATAGAAAGCTGTCTGGGTGACCTTGGGCCAGTCATTTTCTGTCAGCTCATCTCACAGAGTTGCTGTTATGGAGAAAACAGGAGGAGGAAGGACTATAATGTATGTTTGCCACTTTGAGCAACTTATAAAGTAATAAATGTGGGATAAAAACATTTAAAATAATTTTAAACATTAACCAACCTTAGCAGAGCACAGTAGAAAAGTAAAACTTTCTACTGTTACAATTGTGCCGTACTATGGAGGCAGTGCTGAGATTCAAATCTTCATAAAATTGCCCATAAACTTTACGCATATTGATTGAATGAAAGTTTTGGGCTGGCTTGAGAGAGACCGAGGGTCAGGTCCACTCTCTGAACCAGCTGAAGCTTCCAGATGTTTTTCAAAGGAGCCTCATTTAAAGCACATTGTGGTAGTTCAGTTGGGAGTTCAGTTCAGGACCAAGACCTGAGTGATCATTAGCAGTCCTTCTTGATCTACAACAGTACGAATTGGCATAAAACTTGTAAGCTATGCAAAAGCTCTTCTTGCCAGGACTGCCACTTGTTCCTTGAACAGGAACCCCAACTTCAGGAGTACTTCCAGACTTAGAGGCATGGATCTAATACACAGATGGCTTAGCTTATAGTTCTAAGAATCCTGTTCAATTCCTTGGATGCAACAGGATCAAAGTCATCCCGGGTAGCCAAGGAGGATCATGACTCCATCAATTCCAAAGGATCTGCCTTAAGGCCAGAAAACTTGGGTAACTTTAGTTGACAAATGCCTGGTGTGTTACAACTCTGCAAGTTCTACTTTCCTGAAGAGAGACTGGGTTATTCTAAGCAAGGATACCAGCTAACTGTCAGCAGGCATGATATGAGTGGAAAATTAAGTTTGGTTCTCTTATCCCCACGAAGTGGGCCTTATTAATGGCTCTAACCAAGGTTTAGTCAGCTTTACTCTCTGTTGTCCTTGTTGCCATTATTGCATCCCAGAATCAGCCACTCTTGCTTTGTGCTGGAGAATTAACTGTGACCACAAGGAAATCTGAACTTCCTCCATTTTGATTGTGTAATGCAAAAGAGCATTTTACATATCTCGTCCAGAAGAAGTGTTTTGAAACTAATCAGAAATGTGACATTTAGATTGCCATTCCAAACATTTTGATTACTGGAAAAAGACTGCAATTAGACATTTTTCAACATTCCTTATAATCAAGAAGTCAAGAAAATACAGAACCTTTGGTAGTAATGCCGACGTGCTCCAGGAGACGCTGATTCATTTTCCCTGGTTCCTTTTAAAAGATGGGAGTACAGATAGTTCTTATTTATAATCATTCATTTAGTGACCGTTCAAAGTTACAACAGCACTGAAAAAGTGACTTGACCATTTTTTTTCACACTTATGACCGATGCAACATTCCCATGGCCACATGATCAAAGTTTGGATTCTTGGGAACTGGCATGTATTTATGAAGGTTGCATGTGATTATTGCAAAAGCTGACAAGCAAAGTCAATGGGGAAGCCAGACCTACTTCACAGCTAACTTACAACTGCAGTGATTCACTTAACGACTGTGGCAAGAAAGGTCATAAAATGGGACAAAACTCATCTAACAACTGTCTTGCTTAGCAACAGAAATTTTGGATTCAATTGTGGTCATAAATTGAGGATTACCTGTAGTTGGTATGTTGGTTTATTTTAAAAAGAAAAGGAAGAAAGTGCTCCATCTATATCCAAGCTGGCCAGTGCTTCTTTGCATCATGATTAATCTTGGTTCACTTCTTATCCAACTGGAGTATACATTAGCTGTAAAACTGAAGGATAAGATGGCAAAAAGCATTCACATTATGCAGACATTTTGTAAAATAAAGACTTCTAAATTAGAGATCCTGACTCTTACACATATACTCTTTATTCACTTGATTTTACAGTTTATTCTTGTTCTAGCAGGCAGACAGTTGTATGCATGGAAGTTGCAAGATACAAAAAAATTTGTTAATGACTAGTAAGCTCAAAAAATATTGCCTTGGTGTTAATGGCTAGGCCACCAACTGCTTTAGACTGTCTTCAAATCCAGCACTTTCAAATATTCTCAAAGGCTACCTCCAAATGAATAATAGCTATAAACTAAAGCAGAAAGGTGAAAAATATATGCAGCAGACTAATGAAAAAAGAATATTATTCTTCATTATAGCATGATTATTTAAATATAACAGTTGCCTTCTAGTTTATTTCATTTTTCATACCTTCTCAAATTTATAGCTTCATTTTTTTCCCAACTACTTCTTTCTGAACATCTTGCTTTTTTCATGGAATGCAGGCTGTTTCTGTTATTTGGTGATCTCTCTGCCTTCTTTTCTCCCCATTGTCTGTCTTTTTGTTTCATGCCTATCCTTTGTGTGCCAGAGCAAATTTCATCCTCTTTCTTTCCACTTACAATATTTACCTTAACACATATTTGTGGACCACTCTTTACTCAGCTAAGGAGCAATGTAGTGCACCTGCCTCAGGAAGGAAATTGTACCTGTTATAGTAGGAGTCATGGATATATTTATGGTCCTGTTGGAAACCAACCATTCCAGCTGGAAGGAGTGCTTCAGCGTGGATGTAGTCTGGACTCTCTAGATCAGGGGTCTCCAACCTTGGCAACTTTAAGACTTGTGGACTTCAACTCCCAGAATTCCTCAGCCAGCAAAGCTGGCTGAGGAATTCTGCGAGTTGAAATCCACAAGTCTTAAAGTTGCCAAGGTTGGAGACCCCTGATCTAGATAAACCATCAGAGAGCTAGATCCGATCTTCCTTGCATGATATAGGGCCTTATCTCGTAGTTCCCATGAGAAAGCTACCAGTCTGGGGAGATTCCTGCGTAACAGGCAGAGAACAATAGTCACCTTAAACCTTACAACTGTGGATCTGGTTGTTCACATCTAACACTACCTTATTTTAAATGAGCTAAACTAACAACCAATTTTGATCTTAGAAGAACACACATCCATGTACCTTCTATTTATTTTATTTCATATTCCACTGGATAGATACCAATTGATTGATTTTTTTCCCCAAAAAAATCACAAGCAGTGAAAATTGCCATGGTACTCTGCAGTGTTGCTCCAAAGCTTATTTATAGAGACTGCAAATAGTGACATAAACAACCATTTCCACAGAACCTGTTTGCAGTGAATTTTGCTATTCATTTTCCTATGAAGTGCTAGGCTATCTTTCATCTCCATGGATGCCTTCCTGGTCTACACCAGGAATAACAATAACAAAACGCAGTCCTTTCTCCACTATTGTTTAACATTTAGATGAAGCCACTGACAGAAATTGTTGAGATGTTTAGGAAAAGTATCATTGGTATACTGACAATATTCAATTGCATATCAATATTCAATTGTATTTTGTAGCATCTTTCTTATTAGCCTTCCTCCAGGTGGTGATGTTTGGAACTGTCCTGACTTCATTCATTCATTTATTCATTCATTCATTCAGGAATTTCCCCCCCGTAAACGTTCAGGAGCTGTGTTAGATGATATAATGTAAATACTTAACTAATATTTAATATTTTTATTTTTCATAGGAAGTCTGATATAAAAATAAGTCAATTATTAACCACAGAAATATCAATAATATATTTTTAACCAAACAGGAGAGGATGGGTTTTAATGCTCAGGACATGAATTGAATCAGCTTAGGATATGACCCCACATTTTCTGTCCTATGGATAATGTAAAACTTCATTACAATCAAGTAAAAGTATAAAAAAATAGAAAAGGTGTTATAATAAGGAAGGACAAGCATGAGGAGAAAAACATATTTGGCAAACATTTTGGGAGGAGCCAGTGCCACCAAACAAAATTTTATCAACTTACCTGTTGTCGTAAAGTTCTTATCAGACAATAAATAAAAATGCAGAGGATGATCTGGGAAATCTACTAGCAATGGTGAAATATAACTACTGGTACTTTCCACATGATTATAATATTGACAAGAAAACAGAACTTGCTCAGTTATTTCTACATCTCATCCTCACATAGGCATAATTGTTCTAACTTGTGGACTTTTTCAATATCTCCCCTCTAGGATTGCTGTGGGAAGAACACCACATCTTGCCAGGGTAGAAATTCTTCTATGCCCCAGATAAATCAAATATATGAGGTCCGAGGTAAGTTTTAAGAAGTACTTCATGCATTGGTCTACCAGCAATTTAGCTCAGCCAAGATCAGTTTTCCATTTAATATTTAAAAGGCATTAAATGGTTTAAAAGGTTATAAATGACGTTGCCTGAACATATCCATGTCTTTAATAAGTCTATATGTTCTCTATGGAGATTCTCAGTCATCCAGGTCATGGTTGTCCCAAAAGTGCTTTTTTAAGAGGCAACTGGATTTTCTGGATTTTCCCTGAAGATGTTTAGCTTCTCATCCAAAGAAATTTCTTCAGCTCTGAGAAGTGAAACGTCTTCTAAGAAAAACTAGAAATCCAGTTGCCTCTTTAAAAAGCACCTTTGGGACCTCTATATGTTGTTTATTTTCAAGGGAGCTGTCCAAGAGCATTTATTTATTCAATTTATACTCTGCTTTTATTCATTTTATAAGAAATTCAAGGTGGTGAACATAACTAATACTCCTTCTTTCTCCAATTTTTTTCTCACAAATAACCTGGTGAACTGAATTGAGTGGAGAGAGTGTGTGACTGGCCCAACCCCCCAGCCCCACCCCTGGGTTTCATGGTTTCATGTCTAAGGCAGGACTAGAGCTCAGTCTCCTGGTTGCCAGCCTGGTGCCTTAACCACTAGACCAAACAGGCTCTCCTTATACTTATACTGATTTCCTATTATCAAGAGGGCAAAGCCATCAGGAAGGATGCCAAATTTCAGTCAATAAGAAAAAAATTAGTCTCTAGCTTCTACTTTTATCATACCTGATTGAAAGCATATTGTCATGGAGAAAATCTATGTGGTCAGTGCCTGTCAAAATATGACTTGAAGGCACATAACCAATCAATTAACAATCAATTCAAGATGTTTCATTAATAACCCAACAAGGCACCTGAAACATCACCTCAAAGAATTTGACTGGATTGATTCCAAGGAGGCAAAATTGGAGAATGATCTAAGTTACAGTCTATAGTGTGGTCTTAGCTGAGCCCAAAACCTGGCTTAGAATGATTTAAGAGCATGCTTGCTGAATACACATTCATTACCTGAGGCACAACATACTCACCCCCATCCCCCGTATTTTAGCATGAGACGTGCACTATGAGAAACTTGTTTATGTAGAATAATATTTTTAGGCTTTGAGGCAAAGGTTAGAATTTTGCTTTTAGAATAACTGATTTGCAATTGATGCTCTTTGCAATACTGAGCAGTGGCTTGCAATGTGAGGCCAACTGAAGTCCCAGAGAGGATCACAGCATCAAAACAGATAGAAAAAATATGACAGCTTGGGGGAATGATGATCTGGCTTGTGCAAGTAATCAACTGAATTGTTAATATAATTATTGAACAGAAGTGGGGCTAAAATGCAACTTTGATTGACTTCTAAGGTAATTAAAACTCTATTCAATTTATATGCCTCCATTGTCAACTGAGGTAACAACAGAAGCACTTTAAATAAATAAAAAGATTTAGCAAAAAATAGACCCTTTTATAAAGCAATACATTCAAAATGATACTTCCATGTCCTGTTACAATTTAAATGAAGCCTCATGGAAAGTATTAAGATAAAACATAGAGACAAACAAACAGAAACATCTATCCATTCTGCACTTGAAGCTTTGTGTAGAGCAAGGACCTCCAAACATGGCAACTTTTAAGACTTGTGGACTTCCAAGTCCCTGAATTCCTCAGCCAATGTGGGAATTCTGAGAGCTGAAGTCCATAAGTCTTAAAAGTTGCCAGTTTGGAGGTCCTCTGGTGTAGAGGGAATTAGGAATGGCTTTGAAGGACAGGAGGAGCAGCTACTGTCAGATAAGAGGGAGCTGAGCCCAGGCCAAGAAAGTAACATGAGTAAACTCATCAGACAAACTCCTCCCTAGTACAAATAAAGACACAGTAGAGAATGAAGGAGGATACATATTCAGATTTGCAAGATTCTGTTTCTATGGCTTTACAATAAAATTAATACTGATCTACATGACATTGATTTCCTAGTCTGGTCTATCTTGAAGGGCTGTCAGGTTGGTACAGGTTCTTTCTATCACTGGAGTGTATCTGCCTCAGCTTTGGATCCCCGAAGAGGTAAAACTCACATTGTCCCTTTCACCTTTCCAAAAACTTTAGTGTCAGATGCAGAATGAACTGTTTTTCATGAATTTGTTTTTTGGCTTAGGACCAAACAGTTGTCTGTAAATTATTCATATCTTCTTCAGTAAGTAAATCCAGAGAAATTACATCGCCCTTTGTTCTCCTTATGACTTTTCAGCTCCTTTAGTTTCAGCAACTTTTTGTCCTTACTTCCATTAGTTCCCCTTTTAATACTCTTAACTTGTTACTATAAACTTGTTCTTTTATTAAATAAAATAAAATAAATTGTGCTGACCATGTTCTTTCTCACTGTACTTCATTTATGTAGCCTGTTGTTTTTTTTTAACTTTTAATATGGGACCAAAGATATATTTGTGGTAAACTTCTGATCTTGTCTAATATCCCTTATTACTAGGCTTTTTATGTTCAGAGTTAGGAATTTCTCACAATTGTTACTTATATATACACATGTATGAAACTGTGCAATTATCTTCTTCACTCTTCATTAAACATAAATCAGAGAGAGAGAGAGAGAGCAAAAAACATAAAACTGCAGAGACAATATAAATCAATCAATAAATTAAAATGCTTGAATAAGTACGAATATCTTGATCTGATGCCAAAGTATTGTAATGTTAGCCAGCTCATTTTCTTGAGGAAAGGTATTCCAAAGGTGACTGCTACCACAGAAAAGGATCTTTGCTTCCTAATCTCTTAATTGCTTCTCTATTCATGCAGGAATTTGATGCATTAATGGTAGAATAAGGACTAGACCTAGCAAGGTCAAATGCAAAATGTTTTGAGACCAAACTGATCACCAGTGGCAACTGTCTCTCCTGCCCGATTTTTTTTTTATTAAATTACTTTATTTATATTATTTATATAGCTGCCCATTTCACTTTTACATAATTCTCAGCAATTTATAATAAAATACATAAAATAAACAATATACTATAAAAAATAAAGCATTAAGCAGCCAGTCATAATTTAGTCAATCATCCACAGAACCAGGGGAGAGGCTCTAACCCTTGTCCAAGGCCCCAGGCTTGAGCACAAAACCAAGCATGGCTGACTCGGGAATTCTGGGAGTTGAAGTCCAAAGGTAATAAAAGGGCCATACTTCCCCATTTATTACAAAGAGCGCCATGAGAGAAAAAGGCTGTCCTTCTGGGCCTTGCCAGCCAGCACCCTGAAGCCAATGGTACCCAGAGCATGGATCAGATAGGATGGGTAGAAACAATTGGGGAAAGACAGACCAGTGAATAACCCAATTACTTGTGAGCCCACTATTCCAAGTGAGTTGGAAAAAGGGTTGTAAGAACTGAATCTTTCTTCCATTATAAATAGGGCTTGCATTTCATATTTGACAGTTGCTGGTATTTCTTCCTACCAGCTTTCTTATTTCTTGTACTCCAGACACCTATTAAAAAGCTGCCCTTTTGAATCAAAGCCTACAAAGCTTGTAGTTCTAGTCTTGACTAGGAGAAAAACCAAGTGGCACCCTGAAAATGGGCTCAGAAATGTGCCAATATAATTCAGGAATAAGTACATTGTTCTTCCCAACTATTCAAAAGTCTCCCTGCCAAAATTTAAACTAAATAAATTTTTCAATTATTATCAAGGTGCTATTAGGAACCAGAAATGATTTGTGGCATTTTAGTCCCTGAAGCAGACCTGCAAGTCCTCCCTCCCTCCTTTCCTAATTCTCCCCAGCTCCATTTTCATCCTGGTTCACTAAGCCTGTATCCAATTTGGGGGCCCCAGATAAAGCAAAAAAGTTTCATAGCACAAAATGGGGTCACACAATATTATTCTAGCTCAAGCTTAGATATAGTACTTATTTGTTATGCCATCTCTCTGCTTAAATTAATGAGATTTTATTAATTGCTAATGAAATATTACAGTCTATTCCTCAACCAGTTCACTCTTTTTATTATTACAAACAGCACTTTTACCTTTCAGCCATTTCTCCTGATTTATCAGAATAGAATCCCAATGTAATTATTCATATTTGTCCTTTCGTGCACTATAATTTCCCATCCATGCACTGAGCAAGTTTCCGCTTCAGGTTTCCTGGAGTGCCTTATTCAAATTATAGCATTTAGTTTTCCAATAGGCAGCAGTGGATTCTGAAAATGGGAAGATCCAAATAATAAGGGAAGTCTTGGGAGAAGGGAATTGTCTTTCAGAAACCTATAAAGAAAATTCAGAATTAAAAGTCAGTAAAGAATTAAAAAGCTCATCAGAGCAGGGCCATGGCTGCATGGACTTCTGTCATATGGAGGCATGGATGCTTGTGAGAGAGTAGGGATGCATGGGATAAGATTAATATTGAGGTTCAAACTCTTTTGTATGTAGGTTATAAGGATTATAGGTTTCATATGCATGTAAGTATAGGCAGAACTTGCATCATGATGTTTCAATTTTTCTTTTGTCATCTGACCAAGCTGTTAGATTCTGCCTCTGTGTATTTGCAATCAATCCACATTAAATCTGTTTTCCTTTTGCCACACACAATAGTGATAGGCCAATATATTCTTACCTCAATGTGCTTATTATTTATGGAGACTGGCTGGTCTTATATAACATAATCTCAACTCTTTATTTAAACTAAGGCCTTTCAGAATACTTTCAAAAAGCAGGACAAGATGCTAAATGCTTTCTGAAGATCTATCTTTTGCCCCACTGCTTCCTATAACCCATGTCATTCCAGGATTAACCAATGCTAACACTTTTGTGGGTTCAGTGGGGATGGCTTTTGTAGAGCAAAATTGTTAGTATTTTGTTTACAGTAGAGTAAAACCCTACCTATACATCCACCAGAAAAGCAGTGATTTTTCTGTTTGTGGCTTAAGAGGTTTACTTATTTTCAAATTGCAACAGAGAACCATGGATTAATTGTGATTATTCAGGGACTGCACAAAGCAGCTGATTGCTAATAAAAAAGCAAGCAGGCTCTGAGTCAGTCAGATGCAATTTATACAGAAATTGATATCAGAATTTTCTAGCCTCTAGGACTGGGATTATTTCTAATGAAGAAAGGACGAGATACTAACTTCTTTGCATTGTTAAGGAGTAACAGATTCTATTTGTTTCTCCTAATTTCTTCTAATATCAGTTAGTAGTCAAGTGGTCATCAGATTTTCCTGATATCCAGACCAAAGGCAGAGTAGGACAATTAGGAACAGACTTTTATTTAGTCAGGAGACAGCAGATGGATGAATTAGTAGGCACAAGCTCACAAGCATATTATATATTACACACTAGGCTATATTTTACTGTGTGGATGAAGGAATGAGTAGAAATTCACTGAAGTGAGGCTGAGTGCATCTTTTCAGGAAGATTCTGAACAGCAGCTGTGAATAACAAAAACAAACTCAAGTCTACACATGAAACAAAAAAGATCCTATCTCCTATCCTAGGGAAAATATAGCTGTGTAGCTGGGAATGGAATTCAACTGAATGAAAATAACCAGATATTATCCCAGGCTATTTTCAGAAAGTGGTCCATCTGGAATGGGCAAGGATATCTATGAGGGTGGAAATGAGATTCTTATAACAAAGAACACCATCATGGGATCATGGATTCTCACATACAGGAGTCAATGTTCTTGGATCAAGGATCTTTCTAAAATCAACAGCAGGACATGCTGTTCTGAGGGTTCTAGATGGAACAAAGGGCATCAGAGATCCTGCCTAAATACAGCACAATCTCCTTGTATAGAATATACCAACATCATTCCAAGGTAGAAGTTATATAAGAAACAATGGATGGAGTCATCATTTGGAATTAAACAACTTAAGAAAGGCAACTGGTAGAATCTCTTTCGTTCCCAAGAATAGTCACCTTGGGAGCTGACCAACGCAGGAGAGCCCACATTCAGTTTCTGCATTTCATTCATGTCCTCTGTTTTGCTCAGTTGGGCGACATAAAAATAGATGGAGGGATGAACACACACACACGTGCATTCCATATACTACCAACCATACAACGCTTGCAAAAATAAATTAGTGTATCATAATTAGGTGTCAACCTGAGGTTTGTGTAGCCTCAATGATTGTTTCATATGATTGGTCAGATGCTGAGTGAATACAGAAGAACTACTCAAGTGATATGATTGAGCCTTTTTTGCACATCCCAGAAGGCGCTGGATGGAGAGAAGGAAAACTGTTCCTTATTATGATCTATTCTTAAAAGCTGATAGGTTGTACAAAAGCTTTGAACCAATTTCCTTCCCTCCCTTACTTACTTAAAAGAGCTTGGTCATAATGGAACTAAAGCACGGAAAGCCACAACTTAGTATTTATTCACATTTATTTCACTTTTGGGGGAAATCTCTGGGTTCATGGCAGAACTCTGGGCACACATGGTACAATAGAACACCATTATTTTCATGACTGTGTTAGAATAACATTTCTTCCAAATGAATTTTGAACAGATTATATTTAATAGATTTATCGAGTGGCGTGGTGAAGATGCTTGTCTCCCACTTGGAAAGTTGATGTATTTTACAAGCTGAAGATTTTAGATTTAATCTGTAGCATTTCCTGACTGATCTGGAAAAGGTTACATCTGAAACTTTGGATAGCAGCTGTCAATACTATGTTTCTCTATCAGGCGAAAAGAGAAAATATCTGCTGCAAACACTGCGTAGACATGAGGAAGGGCATCCTCATCCAGTAAACACACAGCTCCATTCACTTGCCCCAATTTTACCCAGAATAAAGGGATTACAAAGTTGTAAAAAGAAAAAAAAAATTTAACAGATTCATCAACTGGACCAACAGAGAAGCAACCCTTGTGAAAGTCTATCAAAACTTCCCATTTCTGAACAGAGTAAATATGCAGAAATAATTAGGGAAACACATCAGCTCCCTGGATGTTCCATTTTAGACCTCAAGGTGGCAATACTTGAGAAAAAGAATCACAGAGCCTGATCAGGTTGCAAAACAGCTTAGCTGAAATTCTGTTTCAAAATTCAACACAATTTTGCATAGATTAAACATAATCCAAGGCTTCTGTGTACATACCTTATCAAATTGCTTGTGTTAACTAGCTATTCTGTGGCATGTACAACTGGTTTTTTATGCAGTCGTGTTCCTTACCTGGTTCTTCTTTCTTACATGGAGTATAATGTATGATATGTACCATACTTCTTTCTTAGAGAATAACCATATATATTTAATAGATTAGATTTTGAGAAGCATTCTCATGTCCAGTGCAATAGAATGACTGCTCTCCAAAAAAAAAAAAATAATAATTTTTGTTTGCTTTTTTAAATTTCTGGACATGATGTAAGTAATTTATCTCCTACCTCCAAAATAATTCTCTGTCCTCTCTTCTCATCATTCTCCCTTCTGTAGATTATTCCCTTCTCTGCGATCCTTCTAAAGATTCTTTCTCTTCTTGTTCTCTCTTTCCAAGAAGCTATTTTCTATGAAATGAGTTATAATCAGGGGTGGGATTCTACAGGTTCGCACTTATTCGCTAGAACTGGTTGTTAACATTCTAAGCAGTTTGGAGAACCGGTTGTTAGAAGAAATTACTGGCCTAATCCTGTAAGAAAGGCAGGAAGGAAACATTCTGGTGTTGCTTCCAGAAACTGTATCTCCATTAACTCTTATTACATTCTTGGCAGGACTAGACTTCCTGTCTCTGGAACTTCTCTGCAGTTTTTTTCCCTCCTTTGCTGGTACTTTGTTTGTGTGGAGTGACCATTCAAATTTACAGTGGCACTGAAAAAAGTGACTTATGACTGTTTTTCACACTTACGACTGTTGCAGCATCCCTACAGTCATGAGAGGCCAGGCGAGGAGATGCGTGCCTCGATGTGAGTGATGTTGAGTTGGCCACGCCCAACCAGTCACATGATCACCAAGCCATGCCCACTAACTAAGCCACGCCCACAGAACCAGTTGTTAAAAAATTTGAATCCCATCCCTGGTTATAATTCATGAAAATTTATATAACACAACTAATTAATTCTTAAAATGCCACAACACCTGAGAAGCGTAACACACATAACAGTATATGGTGTTAATACTGACTTGCTAAAGAAAGTTAAGCTGGAAAAGAATAGACTTTTCATGTATTTTACAAGCTGAAGATTTTAGATTTAATCTGTAGCATTTCCAGATTGATCTGGAAAAGGTTACATCTGAAACTTTGGATAGCAGCTGTCAAGCTACATAAATAGTACCATACTAGATTTGATTGAATGTAAGGTAGTTCCCCTGTTTATTTGAATTTCTTCCATCAGGCTGTACTAATGAAGCAGAATTCAGAATTAATCAACTACTTAAAGTTCCTGAATTCAGTAATTATCTGGATTATAATTAGGGCTGTGCATGGACCATCCAATTTACTTGCTCAGTGTTAGTCCAGAGGGAGAGGATTTAGCTGGTTGTCACTCATTTTAGAAAGACCTAAGTTGAATATGTCCAAACTTGAAACAAAACACTTGGGTACCACAAGTTCTGGAACCAAGACAAAACACATTGAGACTGCTCTGCCCCCAGACTAAAATAGGGATATTTTGAACAGTGTTGTTCTATTCATTCTAGAATTTCCAATATTTGAATCCAAGTTATTCTTTTTTTTCTCTCTCAAAGTTTCCAATTGCAGAGGGCATAGGGAATGTACCTACCAAAAGAACAGGAGCAAGAGATACTACCAAGATAAAAAGGGCTTCAGCTGCAGTCAAGAAAATAACTTGAAAAAGTATCTCAGACAAACACTTCCCTGGTTCACCCAAAGATCAGGGGAGGGAGAGGGAAGCACAAATTATGTTACTGTACAGTATTTGTTCAAATAAAAGTGGTCCTGGCCTATTTCTTATTGGTTTCTTAGTCTGGTCTATCTCCTAGAGCTGAGATCAGTCTATTCATTATAGGAAGGCCGAAAAGTTCTATCTCTACTGCTATTGGCTGAGACTGAACAGTATAATGAGGGGCTAGCTTTTAGAGGAAAACCATAGTTATATCGGCCTAACTCAGAAGCAGATGCTGCTGCTGCATAGGTACATAGTTGCATTCCTTGTATACATTTTATTGTCTTTTTGTTTTTGTTTTTTGGTTTTTTTGCATGCAAATAGTCATTAAGAATCCCAGCAGGTGGCAATACCTAGTTTTAAAAACTAAACAGAGTTAATTCAATACATGGATAAGAAGTACCTGAGAATTTCAAGACTGCTAGCTAGACTGGGAAATGTACTTTAACAATCCCAGAAGGCAATAGCAAGCCATGATTCTTATACTGCAAGGAAAACTGCATGGATGTAGTCATGATGAGCTAAGCTCAGCATGGCTTGTAATGACTTCAGAGACACATTCATGTTTTCTGGGCAATAAAAGCTTACAACCCTGAGTTTTGGCTATGATTGATACTTGTTTAGATTTAGAAAAAAATAAATGGGCATGTTTGAAGGTGCATAAGGCAAGTATGGCTGACATTTTCAAGGTGCACATTATGAGTGCAAAATCATGTCTGTGTGTGCTTTTGAGCTTTCAGGAGGCTACTATAAATGAAAAGGACTCCTTGTTGATTTCTTCAACTTTGCTAGTTATGTATACTTTTATGCCTTGTTGACACTGAATTTTAGGGTGGAATCAAAATGCCACAATTACTGGGTTGGTTTTTGTAGGTTTGCTGGGGTTTATGTTTACAATTGTGATTTAATACTCTATCTTCTTATACCTTTTTTGACGTTGAGAGCTTCGCAAGTGGGGACACAACTGCTAGTATTGAGCCTTGCAACTCGGCAGATTGAGTAGTGGTTAGCTTTACTACCATAGTGAATCATCTTCTCCTTCTGCAAAACTAGAGACCTAACACAGTGGCTTTTTGCTGGGTTTGTAAAAAGGCAGAATAAAATGGCTACTTCCATAGTTTATTATTTAATTAGAGGCAGATAAATTCAAAGGCTCCAGGTGGTATGCAGAAAATGTATAGAAACCCACAGAGCACCACATCAGTAAATTTGGTGCATCTAAATGCCAACTGCTCCTCCTTTGCTTATTGAGATGACAAATCACCCTGGCACCTAAGCTGTTTGAAAAGCCAGGTTTTCAGATCTTTTGTAAGGTTCAGCCTGGATGAAGCACCAGGGGAAAGATTCCAGAGTGGAGATGGCCACTGTAAAAACACAGCTCTGGGACCCCACAAGATGGCACTCTTCTAATTGGTGGGACCTGGAGCAGGCCCACTCTGCCTGATCTTATAAAATGGGAGAAAGTCTGTCCCTTAAATAACCTGGCCCTATGCTATGTGGTATCGTAAAGGAATGTTCACGCATGTAGGGTTTTATTCATGAAAACTGGCACCTTGAACTTAATCCAGAAGCTCACCAATATCCATTCACAGCTTGCACAGAAGAGTGAGTGGACTGATGTGCATATTTACATAGATGCAGCATAAACTATATTGGTTCACAATCACATTTCTCTGGAAGGAACTGGGTGAAGATCTGGACGTTCTCCAGGATTCAAGCTCTGCTCAAACAGCAGAGGAGACCAGATGTGGATGCAACCGTTCTTGAAACATGAGTCTCTGGCAACTGTCACTAATACCCTAATACATATCATATGGATTACTTAAATGCATTGCTTTGAAGGCTATTCTGAAGCTGCAGGGGTTCAAAATGTGTTTGTCTAGTTTTTCATGGATCAGTCCCAGTTCAGCAGCATTACAGATAGGCCTTGGGTTACGACAATTGGGACTGGTATAATCACCGTTAACTGATGGCTCTCCGAAGCATGTCATCATGTGACTGCACTGCTTAGCGACAGCAATCCCAGCAGTCCCTGTTGCTGTCATAACCCCATAACCGCATGGGTTGCTAACCAGGAAGAGGTAGGAGTCTCAGCTAAAGAGTACAAGGGGATGGGGGGGGGGGTCCACCGAGTCTTGGGTTGGTTGGCAAGATAGGTTGGGCTGGCAAGTGCAGCAGGTAGGCACTGGGAAGAGCAGGCAGCTGGCAAGGGCCACAGGTGAGTGTTGGGGTGGAGGGCAGGGGAGTGCTATGGCATGAGAAGATCCCTGGGAATTTCCTTTGTGGGAAACTGGCAGGGAAGATTGCAAATAATGATCATGTGGGGACATGACAGCCCCAACTTTGCAGGCTAGCTTGACATCTTGACCCTTGTTTGGCACTCTCATAATTTGGAATGGTTACTGAATGAGTGGTCGTAACCCAAAGACATCTTGCAAGAATTGCATTGGCCTACCAATAGGCCTCCAAATACAATTCAAAGTGGTGATTGTGACCAATAAATTCCTATACTATAGGGCCTAGGCCCTTACTTCTTCTGAGACTGCCTTCTTCAAGCAGACTTTCTGCCCTGCATATGCTTTTCTGGGGAAAACAGTTGGTGATCACACTCCCCAGATGGTCTGGGGGATGGCAGCTGGGAAGCAAGCTTTCTCTGTAACGGTGCCAACCTTTGGCATTTCCTCCTCCCAGAGGTGAGAATGGCCCACTCTTTCATGACATTCTGATAGCAGATGAAAACCACCCACCTTGGCCAAGGCTTTGGAAGATGAGTTGAAAGAATGTTGGATGCTACTGCACTTGAGGGTTATGTTTTCAGCTGTTAGGCGACATGTAGCCCTGCGTTGATTTTATTCTCAGATTTTATGTATCACTGTAGTAAAGTGGCCAGAATCTGGTGAAGCGGGCAACAGACAAATGGTGTGGAAGGGAGGGAAGGAAAGGTCATTATGGATTGGACCAACAAAAGAAAAGCTTTTATTATTTATATGCAAGTGTGTGTTATATAAACAATCATGTGTTATTTACAATTTTATTCACTTATACAAGGAAATGACTTATAGGAGGGATAAATGAACAGAGAAAATCTAAATGAAAACAAAACCTAATACAATCTAAACATTATTTTTAAGGAAAATAAAAGATTGATATGTTTGAAAGGAAAGCTGTGAAATTGGATGAACAAAACAAAGGATAGCAATAGCAGTACTGTCTTATTTGGGAGGTCTACCAATATTACAGAGCAACACGCTCAAGATATTCAAACTATCCTGACTAGATCTATTTCATTGATTTGTGAAAAAAATACATTTTAGATAAATCCCTATTTTTTACACTTGCCTGATAAATTCTTGTTCTGCTTAAGGTGTTTTACTGTAGTTAAAAAAAACTAAAAAATATGTCTTTATATGTTATTGTAAATAGACTTATTCTAAATGCTATGTTGATACCAGAAGAAATTAATATGTATGCATATTGTATATACCGGTATGTCTATACCAGGGGTGTCAAACTTGTGTCCTCATGGTGGCATCACAAGACACATCATGACTTTTTTCCCCTTCACTAAACCAGGCATGGGCTTGACCAGTGCGTAACACATCCGGCCCACCAGTTTGACAGCCCTGGTCTATATAGATACTTTTTGCTGATATGTAAATGAATATGCTGAAAACACAAAAGTAACTGTAATGGGCAGTAAGCAATCTAATTATCCTTGGATTCTGTAATTGTGAATATCTCTGAATATTCAGAAGCAAAGCATGAAGATCCTATATTTCTAAAACTTGTGTCCCATATTTAGGATTCAGAGGTGATGGTCCTGCTTCATAAATGGTTCATTGAAGATTATTGTCACTTGCTTAGATATAAAATGTTCTACAATTTTAGCAGAAGCCTGCATCTTTCAATCTGTTTCCCTATGGAAAAGCTGCAACCTTTTTTTAAAATTTGTTAAATTGCTTTGAATTTAATTTAATCATAGGGAAATAAGATGTGTTCAAATATTGTAATAACTTTAATTTTAAATAACATGCATTGAATTGAAACTTAGTAGTATTTGCTCTCCTGTGAATTAATGAATACCTGAAAGTGATTAAGTCCACTGTTAAAATGCCCTATTCCAAAAGTGCACAGCCTCTCAGCAAAATTTTCAAACCTAGTTTGTGATATCAGTTCAAAGAGAAAAATTCTTGCTTTGGGGTGTGTGTGTGTTGTATTTGTACCATGCCTAAAGGAGCTCTTCAGTTTATGACTAAAGTCAGTGTGTGTCCAATTTTGTGGATTAGCCACAGCTGGTACAGGCTGTGAATGAGAAGTTTCATTTTGTACTGGGCAAGTGAGGTAGTGCCATCCTTATTCTGCAGCTCTTTCTCAAAGCCGCTTGAGAGAGAGAGAGAGAGAGAGAGAGAGAGAACTCAATTCAGAGGTGAAAGATTTATGCCCACTTGTGATCACGCAGGGTCCATCTTCAAAGGTGACATATGATGGGGGGAAGAAAGTAAAGCAAGTAATTTGATAAAGTTATATATAGGGGCAACATATTTTTTTTATAAATAAAATGAGCTGCTTTATTGATACAATTTTTGTAAACAAAAAACAAAAAACAGCCCTAACAAACCCAATATTTATAACCACTGAATGCCATCATACTTTGAATAGGTTTCAGAATTCTAACGGGAAAAATGTTTTGAAATGTATATAACATGTTGAAGGTTGTTCTGTATATTCATAAAAAATCATAAAATAACAAATAAAAATGAATTATAACAAAAAGCGTGTTTGGAATTGCAGCTCCTGCTACTAATTAAGTCTGCTCAAATCAGCCTGACCATATCCCTGTCTTATCTTCTAATAAAAGATCCCAGGTTCAGGCCAGAGATCTATCCAAATCAGTATCCCGTCCTCACTGCAGCTACACATAAATCTAAAATGCAGTTCTAAGCAGAATAAGAGTCATGCCTTTTTTCTTTCCCTGGTAACAACTATTGGTAGGCATACAATTGCCTTTACACAAAGTAACATAATAGTCATGATGATTAGAAAATTATCGATGGTCTTCAGGTTTATCAGACAACCAGGTTAACAGGCTTTCTGCAGTTTTTGGCCAGCACAAAAGAATGCAATTGTAATTTGCTTAGCTGCAATAGTTAACAGTCTTGATAATGAGGCTGGCATGTGGTACTACCTAACAGTTTCCTGTGGGACTAATTCAGATGGCAGCAGAATAAGCATCCACCAACAGTTCTTCCTAACTTGCAATAGATTTGGGGCTGGGAAGAATTTGTTTTGACAGAGTTAGATCCAGTTTTAACTATCTGTCTAAATCCAATATGGTGGTAAAATGGGCCTCCTGATAAAAGGAGAATCTCTCCCTTCTTATTTCACACTTTTTTCATCTCTTTGTTTTGTTTTGGTTTAGCTTCTGCTCTCCAAGTTTTTCTCTGAACCATCTCACATTCTTAACACTTGTACTATTACTTGGTCTATTGTTCTCTCTCTCTCTCTTCTTGCTCACTTATCTGTCTCTTATTCTAATGCTTGCGCTATTGCTATCTATCACTCATCTTGTCTTTTGCACTCTTTTTCATTCTACTGCTTGCTCTCTCAGACTCTGTCTCTCGTGTTCTTTCATTCTAGCAATCACTCAGATTGCTCATTGTCTCTTTTGCTTTGTCTAACACAGTTGACCAGGAGCTGTAACCAGGTGCTGGCAGGTACTCTGCCATTACCCAAGTCAAAACAGCCATAAAGAAAATCAAGAGCAACTACAGAAGAGGGGAGGTGCCTACAGTAGTCAACAACAATTGGACAGATATCAGCCTTTGCCTCATTATCACTAGAGTTCTCACCAAAACATCACTCATTGTACATAGAATAAAAGTGGAAAAAGATAGAAAAGACTTATGCAGATAGGTAGCCTCAGCAATGGGATGGAGAGATCACAAGGATGTATCCTCTAAAAAACAGATTGCAAGGAATCTTTGAGCCAATGTTGGGGGATTGTGTGGATACAGTTTACCTTTCATGAATTAATCTAACATTTTAAGTCATCTAATCTAGTGGCCATTGTATCTATAGCAATGAATTTTACAAGACAGTTCTTTTTGTTTTCAATCTCTCAATAGTCAATTTTGACCAATTCTGAGAGAAAGATGCATCATTCTTTATCACTTCATTCTTCTTTTCCTAAACTGAAGTTTCAAATGTTATAACTTTCCTTCACAGTGGTCTTCTTCCATCTCTTTGATAAAATAAAGTACCCTTTTCTACATCTTTTGAAGTAGTATCATATTCTTTTTCAAGAATACATAAATCCAACTTTGATAGAACCATGCACCAGTACAGCTGCTATTGCACCGGACACCTTTTACCTCTAAAGACACTGTTTTCAGCTCTTTGCTGTTCTGTTTTAAACACTCTAAATATATTGATCTGAAAATATGATTATTGAGGTAGTTTGCTAACCCAGACTACTTCAATTGTCATATTTTCAAATACTGGATGAACAAGTGAAAAAACATAGCTTTGAGAAGGACTTCCTTCCTGCAGTTTCTTTTTCTTCTATCAGTTAAAAAATAATTTCATTCTTTGAATTTATCATCAGTAAGGCCATGTTGAACACTTCTGTGGATGCAGTTGCTTTAAAGCCTTAAAGAAAAATATTTGACCAGTACCACTGTTGCTCTGTAAAGCAACTGTTTTGTACAGACTTAGCAATCAAATGAGATTTTAATGTACTTAATTTCTGAACAATTGTGCATTTGATTATCTTCATCTTTTTGTAATTAGAGAATAAAGACATTTGTGGTTTAAGACAGTGGTCGCCAACCGTGGGCCACGGCCTACTGGTGGTCCACAAGAAAATTTTGATGCGGGAACCCGCCCCTCCCACTTACCTGGCAAACTTGCCTGCTAATTTGCTACTTTTCCTTTTTTTCCCCATCAGCTCTTCTGCTATGCCAGGAGATTTAGATTACTTAGAAAGCAGGAGACCATTGGATTTCTTCCTTTCTAGCTAATCTTTAGATCTTCAGCTCTGCTTTTAACCAGAGCCAAACCTTCCTTAGGACTAAAGCTTCTATTATTCAGTGCAGAATTATAAATCTCTAAGTGAATCTGTGATTCCGTGAGCAACTCAATCTGCCTGCCTGCTTTGCCTGATTTTGGGTAAAAGTTGCTCTTTTTTATAAAAAATTAAATATTTACATACATGGTATATTGTGAGTTAATTTTGTGAGTTTGCTTGCTAGCAAATTTTATGAGTTTGCTTGCAAGCAAATTTTATGTGACAGATTCAGGTAACCAATGACAGAAACACAGATCTCTGAGTGAATCTGTGATTCTGTGAGCAACTCAATCTGCCTGCCTGCTTTGCTTGATTTTGGGTAAAAGTTGCTCTTTTTTAATAAAAAAATTCAATATTTACATAAATATTTATCATACAAGCCATGCCCAGCCACTCATGACCAAGCCACACCCACAAATTAGGCCATGCCCACAGAACTGGTTAAGAAATTTGAATTCCACCCCTGCCTCTGTGTGTGTGAGAGAGGAGGGGGAGAGGGAGCGGTTCGATCAGATCTCTCTCTCTCCCACCAACATCAGCAAGCCACCGTCAGTCAAAACTCATATTAGTGGTCCCCGGGATTTAAAATTATGAGTTTGGTGGTCCCTGAGGTCCAAAAGGTTGGAGACCCTTGGTTTAAGACATTTCAGTGATGTATTTTAATAAATGCCTTAATATCCATCAAACTGGGATTGACAATGGACAACCTTTCAGTTTTTTGGGGCTTATAAATGTTTATCTCCCAGTTTTCCCTGCTGGCTAGGATATTACTTCATTATCTATGGTTTATAGGAAAAACTAATTCTACTTCAGGCTATTTATTATATCAAATGGGTTAGCCATCTTATTGCAACCTACCTAGGGCTGAGTGCTACAAGACTAAATATAACTTACTTTTGGGAAGATATGGATAAGATCATGTTGTTAATTACAGACTTGTCAGAGGGAAACAATCAGACCACACATGTACAGCTCAATCTAGCTACTTTAATGTTCCCTGCCAATCAAACAGGAATCTAAACACACTGATAGTTTTTGCCTGGGAAAAAAAAACTAGATAAGCTTCAAAGGCATGGTTTGTGTGTGTCAGACTGGTTTATATAGCAAGTCCATGCTAATTCCCTGCTTGAGCCCTCCTCCCAATGGGATGGTTGATCTCCAAGACTAGTTCTTTAAATCAAGATCTACTTTTTTCATCTGGGAAAATTGGGAATTAAGCAAACCTGAAATCAACTTTATGGGGATCCTTGGTGCTCTCTGACCTTGATTGTTTTCTTGCAGGCATTTCATTACCCAACTAGGTATCACAGTGCTAGAGTGCTAAATCTAGTTTTGTTCACACACCATCTTGTACATTAATTACAATCAAAACATTTGCTGCCTGCAGTATCTTAAAAAAATATTACAAAAAGAAAAAAGGATGAGAATGGCAGAAGAGAACAAGTAAACTGAAGCATCAATTTATACTATGACATAGTTGTTATAATCTCCAGATTGAGTAAAACTATTTAGGGAAGAGTACACCAAAAAGAAATGGATTTCTGAACACTGCAATATTTGTTAGTAGGAAGAAAGGTGCTGTCAAGTGACAGCCAGCAGAAAGACCATTCTTATTAGATGAAGACACTCTTCACACCATCTCTCCTTCTTCTGCAACCAGACTTTAAAATGTATTTATATACAAATATGTCTTAAAGCGTTATGATGCATTGTTGTACTTCTGTTGTATTAGATTTTAAATCCTATTACTTTACATTTCAATTATGCTTGAAAGCTGGGCTGGCAAACTACAGACAAAATATCCATATGTCCACTAGCTCAAACCAGGCAAGTCTCACACCTGCCATGAATATCTTAGTCCTGGATTGATGTAACCTGCCTTTCCAACAAAGGCAGCTAAAAACACAGAAAAGAAAGAAAACAAGTTAATTGAAAACACCCTTGGCCTATGCCAGGAAGCACAAGGGAACATAGAGTTAGTTTGGTCAAGTGGTTAAGGCACCAGGTTAAAAAGCTGGAGACTAGTCCCTTTCACTTAGCCTAACCCACCTCACAGAGTTGTTGTTGTTATGGGGAAAATAGGAAGAGATAAGAGCATTAGCCATATTTGCAGCCTTGAATCATTTGTGCAAACAATACAAGTGGGCTACAAATAAATAAAATATTATGTAATCTGTCATATCAGCAGGGTATTAATCTCACACAAGCAGACAAATTTAAACGATAGAGCACCTGGTGAAGCACATTTTGCTACAGAGATCTTCTTTTTTTAAAGGTATTTTCTTAGCCCGCATTTGGTTCTGATATACCCTAGGGAAGTTAAGCCACTTTGAGACTACAACATAGGATAGTTAACCACGTTCCCTTGGCCATCTGAATCCTTTCTTCCGTTTAGCCGGGGGAGTAAAAATACAGGATGGAGAGACGGATCACAGGAGTCCAGCAGATTTCCCCACACCCCCCCTTCAACAAACCTTCACGGGCAGCAAGCAGTCCCCCCAAAGCGGCAGCAGAGGAGGGGCGCGCGAGGAAAGGGCCGACGGACAAGATAGGCAGGACGGAAGGAGGAGCTTCGCTGCAGCTCCAGATGTTAGTAGGGCGAGGAGGGGCCGGAGTGACTAGGGAAAGCCGAGCCCTGGGGAACCCTAGCGGCTTTCCCGGCCTTTCCGCTGGTCGCTTTGCCGTGGGGTTGCAAACCCCGACGTTGCAGCTAGGATCAGAGGGAGCTCTGTGCCCCTCCCCCACCGATCCTCGCCCTCCCTTGCCGCAGAGCGGCGGGATGCGGGGGATCGCTCTGGGGCTCCGGCAGTTCTGCTTAGCGCTTCCGCTCCTGCACCTACCGTTGTGCTGGCGCACCGTCGTTAAAACAGCCGTCCTAGCGAGCTGTTCCGGCAGGGTGTGCGAATAGTGCTTTCCCCCGCACACACGATTCTCCCCCGCGCAGAATTCACAAGTATTAAGTTGCCACCCCATTTTACTCAGTCTTGTGTAACCTTATTACCAAAAATAAATAAATAAAAATCAAGTGGCCGATAGATAACCCCTTTTATCGATTTCCGCGTTTTATTAAAAGGCATCGACCTTTGTGAGCTGCAGCCCGGCTCATCAGATAACACAAAATATGTACTGGGCTGAAAAAAGGTGCTGTGGGATTCTTCTGACTTTTGCAGCCACGCGGCTCTACTATAATGTCCACCCTACGGTCGGTTCCCGTGATCCGCCCCCCCCGCAGAAAAAACAAAGCATTTTTCTCTCTTCGACTAGACCAGTTGGGTCTCCCAACCTCGGCAACTTTAAGCCTGGAGGACTTCCCAGAATTCTGGGAGTTGAAGTTCTCCAGGCTTAAAGTTGCCAAGGTTGGAGACCCCTGGCCTAGAATTTTAATGGCCCGAGCGTCGGGTTCCGCTGCCCTTCCCAGCGCAGAGGCAACTGACACGAAGGCTGGTTAACGACCGGCGTGCTCCTCAGCTCCCAAAATAACTGGCTGGGAGACCAAAAATCCCCCGCATTTTCCCCGTGTCAACGTGAGATTATGTGTCACCACCACCTTACCCCTATCTACCTTGAGGGATGCCTCCCATTGGACAAGTCGATTTTATTTAAGTCAGCGACCAACTTGATACCAGATCTACCTCCCCCCGCCCTCTACGGTATTACAAATTGCTGGAGTGAGGATTAAGTCACCTTCAAATAAAGGCCCAAAGGTGAGCCGGGCTCTCCTTCGGTCGTTTTCAATAGGCATGGCGAGTGTACTCAAAATGGCGGCTATTCAGCGCCCCACAAACCTCGCCTCCTTGGCATACAAAGCGGTAGGGTTGGAAAGCTAACCAAAATAGAGGGGACTTATCTGGGGCAGTCTCTCTTCAGGGGCCAGGGGGAGTGGGGCTGGCGCTTGCAAGCAGAACAGCAGCCGAGAAAGCAGTTATTACATAATATAAAAACTGAAACGTGTGGGGGGAACGGACAAACGCGCTGAGGCAGAGCTGCCGGCGGGAGCAGAATGAGAAGAAGCCTCGAGGCAGACGGTGCTAACTGGGGGAAGGGGAAATGCTTCCTGGGATTTCAACCACGGTGTCCCAGACTACCTTGGGTTAGCTTCCCCTTCAGCCGCCTTCTGAAGGAGGTCCCCCTTCTCCACCAGCCCCGTCCGTTTTGCAGAAGGGAGCGGTGGCGAAGGGAACTTGGCTTGCCAAAAAGAAAAGGAGCCGCCACAAGCAGCCGGGGACGCGACTTGTGTCGTTGCAATATGGCCTCATGATTCATTCATTTCCCGAGATTACCTCCCCCCCTTCCCCCCTTCCTCTCTCTGCTGTTCAGAATTGATCCGGGGCTGGCGGTTCGCTCATCATCTCTGCAATAAGATGCGCGGGGTGGATAAAGGTGGGGGGGTGGATGGTGGTGGTGGAGCGGGGAGGGTTGGAAGGAAGAATATATAAATGCTTCGCTGGATCCAGACTGAGCCGAGGGCGGTTGCTGTCAATATCCCGAGGTTGAAATACAACATTTACAGGCTGGGGGAAAGAGGGAGGAGACCGGGAAAAGAGGGAGGGGACCAGGAAAGAGGCGGAGGGAGGACGGTGCTGCGGTATTGCTGCTGCTGCTACCTTGGAAGGGATGCTACCTTCCTAAAGAGAATAAAGATAGGTTGGTGGTTGGAAGCGCTAGATTGCCTTTGCTGAGCCCGATCCAGTGCGAAGTGAACCGATAAAGTGGAGGGGAGTGGAAAGCCGGGCTTTGCAGTTGCAAACTCGAGCATTACTGTGGTTAGGGATTTTCTTTCTTTCACTGTGAGTTATTGGGATGTATTGTGTGTGTGTGTTTGTGTGTACGCACTAAGGGAGGCTCAGACAATCTCGTACACATGTTGTGCCTTGACAAAGGTTTGAATTGTACTGAAATGGAATTAGCATCAGTAACCCCCGAGGGTTTAGCAAATGGACGTCTGGGGGGTGTCTGCCCTTGTGCAGGCGACTCCAAGCAAGGAAGGGGAGGGGGATAAGAGAACAAGCTGAATCTGAGTTACCCGGAAGGCAGAGAAGGAGTCCTTTAAGGCTATTTTAAAAATATCGCATCCGCTGCCCTTCTGCTTAGCTTATGCGCGCTTCGGAATCACCCGCCCCGTTCAATGCGAAACGGAGCTCCGGATGTCACGGCCATTTATAACGAAGCTCGTCTTGGAGGCGGTGGCGGGCAGAGAATCTAATTCCTCCTCAGTGACGACACGCGTTGGCCTCAGCCACCTTTCCTTGCTCGCTGACTGTAGCCTGATGGCGATGGGAAATCAGCCCTCGGTCTCCTGGAGACAGGAAAATACGAACGACCTTTTTATTAAAAAACAATTATTTTTTTCATGGAAGCCGGCTGTCGATGATTCCCATTCTTTGCTCCGCAGAACATCCGATGCGTCACCCAATCAGACGAAAGGCTGCTTGGGTGTCATTGAAGTTCTGCTGGCGCGCATGCGCCCAGGTTTTAATCGCTGCCGACTGCAGCGGGGTTTTTCCTGACCGGAGCCTTCGTTAGAGCGCCGCTATTGATTTCCGATTCGTGCCATAGCGGTAGCAGCAGCCCAACTGGAGGATAGGCAGAAAGAAAAAGAGAGAGATGGATTGAGAAATAGGGGTAGCCCGAATACGCGCCTGTGCGAAGATAGATAGGACTAGGTCTACTCGCATAGGTTGAAGACAAGGTTCCGTGCTTAAAAGGAAAGCAGTGCGGGTGCATGCACAAATAAGATGTGTGCGTCCACTTTGGATTAATATATGTCTAAATATATAAATATATTTATATGCGCAGCACGCTTATAGCTGTATGCACGCTGATGGAGAGGCGCACGCGCACTGGTTTTTTTTTTTAATCAAGATGCGGCTACAATAAAAAAAAATTGGCTCGCAACATCTGGGGGAGTAAAAAAAACACTTCATCCACCGTCAAAATATCTGGCACGTATGAAGGAATATCATTTTTATGGCAAACCGCTTGTAGGAGATACGTCCCCCAAAAAGGGGGATTAAATAATTCCCGTTCAAATAATCAAAACGGTTTGACAGAACCACCGAATGGCGCCTTTCCCCTACTCTCTGCCTAATGCGGAAGGTTTATTTGTCTTTTCCTCACGCTCGACAGCCCCCGCCTCCAATGAGCTAGCTGAGGTTTAAGGCATCCCTGGAGTTTTATGCGTCTTGAATGTGCATGATGGACACACAGCAAGGGTGTTGCAGTAACAAGTTGCTTTTTCAATTCGCGGCGGCGATGCTTCGTGGTGCCTAATCGGCGACATTAGATACCTTAGTCTCTCTCGCTCCACCACTTCTCGCCCACCCACACCCACACGCGGATCTTCTGCATTCCTTTTCCCCACAGAAGGATGTGGCGTTGAAATTATTCGGGCTGGTTCCTCCCATCCCTTTCCTCGAAATGTGTATTCCATCTAATAGCTGGCAATAATTCCTTCCAGCATGTTAATAGAAGCGTCTTCCAGCGGATTTTTTTAAGGGGGGCAAAAACTCCGGAAAGAAAGCTTTTTACAATAACTGCTTGTCAGCCTGACAGACTGTAGCTGTGAACAATATACAATTAAGGACGTTGGGGGCGGTGGGGGGAGAGACAGAGGGAAGGAAGGAAGGGGAAATCACAACCATTATGCGGAGGCGGGGGCAGAGGAGCGGGTTGGTGCTGCTGAGCCCTTTTCATCTTTCCGGGGCGGGGGTGGGGGGGTGGGAAGGGAGGTGGCGAAAAAGACGAACGGGAAGCCATGATGGGAGATGCTACATTGAGCGGACTGCTTTGCCAAGCCAAGGGCATGGGATCGGCGGCAGGCTTCCGACCTCGGCCGGTACCTGAGCCTTGCCACTCTCGTTTTAATCCCCTTTGTCGGGATCCCCCCTGGGGCGAGCTGCTCCTGCAGCCTCGGGACCTCAGAAATCAGGCGGGGAAGCTGGCAAACCCAGTTCAAAGCCCTAGTATTTCTGAGTTACCTTTTTTGGGAGAGGGGTTGAGTCAAAGGGGAGGAGAAGGAGGAGAGGAGATTCTTGAAGGAAAAGACCCGCCGCCGCCCCAATAATGAAATAACGCACAATTAGAAGAAAAGGAGGGAGATCTGGGGAGACCTGGTTTCTGAACTCGGAGGAATTGCCCGGTGTACCTCCCATCTGCTGACCTGTTTTTTTTGGGGGGGGGGGTTTCCTTTGCAGCCCTTCCTGGCTTCCTTCCTCGTTTGCTTTCTACCTGATAAGTAGCTTTGGGGGGAGGGGGGGTTGGGCTACCTGATTCAGCCAGAGACTTTGATTTGTGGGATTGACAACCTTATTATGCAGCCAGGCTTATTATTGATGTTATTCCCTTCTCGGTTGCCATGACCACCTTGTGAGAGACATTCAATTTTCTCTCTTCCATCATCATTATCTATGAGGCCATCTGTTGTGGAAAATGAATTCAGCCTCATTTGCATGACTGATAAGCAATTTTTTTATCTATTTAACAGAAGGTCATATGCCGGGGATTTGGAGCTGGTGAAAAAAAAAAGTAGAGGGGGAGGAAGAGTATGTGGCTTGGGGGTGTATGTGGAAGTAAAACATCCCTTTAGGCCTACTTGTCTTTTGTTTTGAATTTGTCATCTCTACCAGGGAGATGTTACTCTTCTGCTCCCCCCCCCCCATGCACACCTCATACTTGCACACTAAACTATGTGTGTGAGAAGGCTTCAGCATTCAAGCACTCTCCTCCATTTTTTAGTAGAGGGAAACGTTTAGGTTTTTTTTTTCTTTAAAAAATTCTGAAGTATAGGCTTTCATTTTAGAAATCAGTGAAGGGGGATGTTTTCTTGGGGTTCTTTATGGTGTGTTTCAAATTTTTATTGTTCCTTTTACTTTTTCTTGTATTTTCTTCCTCTCTGCTTTCCTTTACCATTTTGACATTTCATATAATTTGCTTATGATGGTAAATGAAGATTGTGAATCGCGTTCAACTGAGGGGTTGTTCCCTGAAGTAATCCAGAACTCTAGATCTTGCTTTACTTTGCTTTGCTTCACTTACTGGGATCTTTTATATTTGCCTTGTTTACTTCATCTCCCATTTCTCTCATTTTGAACAGGGTATTTGCTGAGCTGTCCAGAGGTCTCAGAAAAAGCCTAAAGTAATATAATGGTAAAATATAATTCTATCAAAATATTATCTTGCATTAATGAAGCTTCTTGCTTATATCAAATTATGCACACTGCAGATTAACTGCTTAATAACCAAACAAATCAGCAAAACTGC
The DNA here is from genome assembly GCF_049901735.1 of Notechis scutatus. NCBI lineage: Eukaryota > Metazoa > Chordata > Lepidosauria > Squamata > Elapidae > Notechis > Notechis scutatus. The sequence continues at coordinate 130,103,450 of NC_142009.1, read as the reverse complement.
ACAGATATTCCTAGATCACTTGAAAATTATATTTCCTTAAAATATGAACTTTAATATATTTGTTATACAGCACTATACAGCACTATATGTTATACAGCACTAAGTTCACAGTTTATATTTATAGTTACTAAAAGCAGGTTATGCTCTTTAGACCAACATACAGGTTTTTAAAACGGCTCTGATGAAGTTTAGTGGCCTACATATTTGCCAACAAGTGAAAACAGAGTACATGTATACGTCAGTTTTGTAGTGAAAAATAATGTAATTCAGTCATCATTATATGTGAAATTACACCTATTTTCCTTAAATTATTGATTTTGGCAGTCTTCATACTAAAAAACAGTTGGGGTTTTACAATATGTTTATCATAAAATTGGTCTATGTGATAAATATTTAAAATTTTTATTTAGATTTATTTGTACAACAGAATTATGTGTTTATAGAATGATGCATTAATACTAAAGCGATGTTCTTGTTGAACTTGCTATAAAAAAGATAACATACCAAAAGGTAATTTAAGTTTTGTTTTCCTGAAATGGTCCTGGAACAAAGTTGTTACTGCTGTACATAAAATAGGGAGGCAATGAATTGGATTTAGACTTGGTCATACTTAAATAGACCCATTATAATCATCCAGATAAGTTAATAATGGCTATGATTGTCTGAATACAACCCAATATAATTATTATTATTTAAATGTCAAAATAAAAAGTATTTCTATGCCAATTTTGTAAATATTCTTTCACAAAATATGCAGTGACCCTTTTTATTGTTTTAGAAAAAGTTCAGTTTCATGAAGTTCCTTGCTGAGATTGAGTTGGATTCTGTGGATTTGTTTATTTTCATTCCCATCTATTTTTTGTCATCCTTGACATCTTTTCTTCATTTTTAGTCTATTGTCACATTTTTCCTTGTTTTTAAGTTCTATTTCTACCCACCTGGAGTAATTGGAAGTCAATAATAATTAATACAATTGAATAAATTAAATTAATAAAATAATAATGAAAAACTGCCAATGACTTATAATTGGAACATTAAAAAAAGAAACTGAAAGCTTCTGAAAAGAAACTTAACAGTGGACCACCTGGTTAGCTGCTTGCAAGAAGATTGTACAGACTGACTAAAACAATGGCATGACAAAATAGCAACAATGGTGCATTGGAAGATTTGCAAGAAATACCATTTGCCTGCAAGCAAAAACTGATGGAACCATAAAATATAACAAATACATTCACACACACACACACACACACACACACACACACACACAGAGAGAGAGAGAGAGAAAGAGAGAGAGGGAGAGAGACCTGTAAAGGAGAAGTAGAATAACTAGCAAAAAATATATAGTACCAATAGTAATAGACATCTTGGGTGCATGGAACACCATTGGCATTGGCACCATCAGTCAGTTGCAAAGACAGCTATATTTAAGTTGTGGAATAACTTATATTAATAATATTGAACAATTTTATCAATATAGTAAGCTGGATAGTTATGCGACCCCCGAGAGGTCTGTAGGGGGCGTGCATAAGCGCACCATCGTGCCTACCGTCCCTGTCCTATTGTTTCTCTTCTTTTATTTTTCTTATATGTACCCATTTCATGTATTCACAACTATGTATACACTTATACTTATTATCTTGTAAACAATTGGCAAATCAAATAAATAAAATAAATAAATAAATAAATAAATAAATATCCTACATGCAAGCTCAAAAGTAAGATCCATTAATTATAGGCCTACTCCCAGGTAAGTGGTATAGGACTGCATATCTTATAATAAAGGCTGAACAGATTGAGAGGGAAAGCATGAAAAATCATCGTCTCCTCAATTGGTAACAGCTGCAGTAGCTTGAAAAAATTAAGAGTTTTGTGAAAGTCTTGAGAGCTTGGTTTTTAACTATTTGAGGTGTGTAGTACTTTCACTTTGTGTAAGCTGTGAGCTAGTTCAAATGCCTTGCAAAGAAGAATGAAGGAAAAGATACAATGTTTTAAAAGAAAACCCATCAGAGGTAATGCTCTTGGTTTTCTTTCCCTGCCCCCATAAAAGTTAATTACCAAGCTTGGTTGGATTCCTCCTTGCCACCCTGACATTTGACTGCTGCTAATTCACTGATTAATCTCATTAATGTGATTATGGAGGGATTTGGAGTTGGCTGCCATTGTTCTGCAGATAGTGTTTTTCAGAGTGCTTGTCACCTCATTCAGTTTTGCTGTGATTTCCCCCCTCCTCCTCCTCGAAAGGATGTTTGAGCTGCCTTCTTCTCCTTTCAGCACCAGGAGCTGTCCGCTGCTGATAGTAATTACTTTGAGCCCTGACTTCCTATTAGCTTACTGGAAAATAAGAAAGTAGCTCACTTTCATCACCTTCCTTAACGATTTGCTACAAAGAGCAGGTTAACCATGGGAAAATACTTAATCACTAACATTATGCATACACTTGAAGGGAGAAAAAATGAAACATGTTCACTTTTATCTTTGATTTCCTCCCCTTGCTTTTGTATTTATGTAGCCTATAAAATGTGGATAATATTGTAGAATTTGCCTATTCTTTCACCCTTGTAATATAAGACAAGATCAGTTACTTCTCTGGTTTTCCTTCAATAGCTTTTCATTTCTTCAGAAGAGCCCATTTTGAAAAAATGGCACTCCTTTTTCTCCTTCATATATGAATAGCCTTGCTGGCGTAACTCAGCTCTTCAAAATTCCTTGTTTCTCTATCAGCCAGGGCTCTTATAGATGGCTTCTCACCACATTTACATGTTGTTCCCCCTCCCATTGCTAGAATGTCTCTGTCATAAATCCACATTCACATCCATATTGATTGAACCTGAGAGATTCTGTTTGCATCAACATTTCAACAATTCAGCAAAATATTAGCAGAGATGTTTGTTTCCAGAAATGGATCTAGGTTTTCACTGTGCAGAGCTAATGCTCCATTTGCTCCATTCATATCCCCAGCTAAATCCAGAAATGCTGTTCAAAATATGATGCTTTGAGGACATCCGTGCATGATCAACCAAACTGCTGCTTTACTTTATCATGAGATGCTGTGACTGCGCATGTGCAGTAACTTTTCCAACCTAGTTTGAATATCCTTTCTGCTCTTCAAGAAATGTGCCACTATACTGAATATTTCAAGCCTTGATTAAACTCCATCATGTTTAGAGTTTTCTCTGAATTTAACAATTATGGAGGCAATTAAATGTGCAAATTAATTATATATTTACTCCAGAATAAAAAGTAGTTTTATGTATACATTTACTCAGTAGTATTAAGCATATTATGTTGTTGGGGTTGTGACTAGTTGTGTGCACACACAACATTGAGAATATAGTATATCAAGAAACATGAAAGGCATATAGAATATATTTTTGATATTGATGTTTGGTATTTAATGTTCACAGCTGGGCATTCCCATACAGATTTACCTTTGCATCTCCTCTGTACTCTGAATTGAAATTTCAGAGTATCTTATTCAGGCCTTCTCATGCATAAAGGAAATACTGTTTTCAACCATAAGCTTGAATAGAATAAACTCTAATAACCACATTGTGTGGCCATCAGACTAGGTGTTGCTTTCTCATGATAGCTGCATAATTTAAACTTGTGTCCCTCCTCACCACCTTGCTGCACACCCTACATTTTATCTGGCAGATTGGAGAGAAGAGACCACTGCAAGTAGGTATATGAACAAAAGGTAAAAGATGTCCAAGATATATCTAGGATTATTGCATATGCAGGGTTTTTTTCTTAAGGGATTTATTTGGGCTGGTTACAGTTTTGTAGCCCTTATTTGGGGATCACTATCCTGTCTCATTTGAAGCTAAATTTCCTCTACCAATTTTTTGAATGCCACCAGCTAATTTCAAAACCATTTATTCAAGTTGAGAACTAGTTTCCTTTTCAAGTAATTTTTACTTACAAGTAAAAAGACTTTTATATCAAACCAGAGGAAGAATGCTCATAATTACCTACCTGTTTCTCCATGCCCATCATATTGCATCCCAAATAACAAAGGCCACAAGATTACTCCGCCATTGCAATGTATGTTTAGTGATGGGGCTGAATCTGCACATCTGCTACAATTATGTAGCAAAATGTTATTTTGAAAATGCTTCCGAATATTGATTTAGTGTGTATCATTAAGAGAAAAGTAAAGGTTTTCATGGTTTCAGGGTAGCATTTATCAGTTCTGAAGAAGTGGAAAAGTTATAATTTTGGCACCAAGCTTCTAATCATATTTTACAAAAACAAAATACCAGTAGTTTAAGAACATATGTACAAAACAGGATTTTAATACCTTTATGCTATTTTAAATTATCATCAGCATTTCAGAAAAAAAGAAAAGTAGGACTGATCTCAAACTTCTGGATCTGATGCCTTTAAACTACTATTGATATATCCCGTCTTCCCATTGCTTAAGTTGTAGATTTGGACAAGAGATCACATAATTTATCTCACAAACACTAGGTTGCCATCTGCAAGCTGCAATTCAATTTATATCAGTCTACTGCTCTAAACCTTAGAGAAACCCTAGAGAATTGGATAGGTCTTACTTCTAGGTAGGTACTTGTTTCATTTTGTAAATTTCACCTGTGAATTTACTTTTAGAGTTATCTAGGATGAGATCAGGAATTTGACCTTTGAACTAGCCTTTCTTTCTGTATCTGCAATCTGGGTTTAGATTCTAGGTCACAGGAAGTGTGATTCCCAGCTAGAAGTGCGAATCCCAAGATTCCTAATTTTAGTAAACACAGGAAATTGCTCTTCCACTATTAAACTGAGTGAGATTTTATCTAAACAGTTAACAATTTGTTTCATATGATACTTAGCCGATATCCCCTCTTTTTAGTCAAGAATCTAAGATTCTAAGTGCATTTATTTAAAAACTCCATTTAGTCTGATGATCCCCGATTACCTCCAAATACAGTTGATATGCATTTAGGAGCATAATCAAAGGACCTCAATGGCTCCCCTTTTTGAGGAAGCATGCCTGAGAACCGGGCTCTCTACCGTCTTTAGATCAGAATCTCTCATTAAAAACAAGCCTCCTCCTCCAACCCTTTTCCTAAATAAGGGCTGTCTCTCCAGCCAGACTACTTTAGCTTTTTGGCGTAATAAAGGAAGCCCCGAGGATGTTGTCAGAATTGGGGGAGGTGAAAGAGCTGCAGGTGTGTGTTTCTCTCTCTCTCTCTCTGTGTGTGTGTGTTTGGGAGGGGGGCAGACGAGGGGAAGGGAGGGCTGAAATCCTTTTTGCTTCTTGGGGAAACACTTCGGTTGTCCTGCCTTTAACCTGTTCAAGTCCACAGAGAGAGAGAGAGAGAGAAAGATGCTTCTATTGCCACGTTTTTGAGCTGCAAACAAACAAACACACACACACACACACACAGAGCGAGAGAGAGCGAGACAGAGGGTTGGCAGGGTTTGTTAGCAAGACAGCAGAGAAGCTGTCTGTGGAGCTGTCGGGGGAGCCCAGGAGGAAAGCGAAGGGCGGGCTGGGCTCCAGCAAGGCTTTTCCTTCCCTTCAGACTGCAGTGCGAGCTGGGAAGGGAATTGCCAGCAACTCTCGGTCGCCTCGGCCGCGGCGTCTGCTTCGGGCTTCTCCCAGCGCGTCAAGCAGCCACGAAAGCGCGCGCGCGGGGGGCGGTTTACTCGGGCAGGCTGGAAGGAGGAGGTGTGCGCCGGGTGACTTCCCACGCGGGGAGTCATCTTAAGTCACCCCCGCCGTCGCAAGAGCGGTCAGTATTCTCATTCACACACTCTCTCTCTTTTTTTTTTTTGCAAAGGCTGCAGTTCGACGACGTCGGTGGCGCGCGCGTGGGGGGGGGCGCGCGCGCGTGGAGGGAGAGAAACTGGGTTGGGGGGTGAGGCGGAGGAAAGATTCGGGTATGCTGAGCGCGGGGAGGCTGCGTGGGTCTTATCTCGGTGAGGCGATAAAGGTGTTGCGAGTTCAGGCTGGGTATTCTATAGAGCTCTGCCCGCGTGAAAAAAAAAAAAACAGCCGCGGTGCGTGTTTCAGCTGCTGCGGGAGACAGAATTGTGCGGGGGGGAGGAGAAAGGAGGAGGAGGGGACAATGGTATCTGAGAGAGGCGGAAGAGTTGTGGTTGTCTGAGGGGAAGGAGAGGTTGGGCTGGGTATGCTGTGAGGAGAGGCTGCATCTGAGAGGAAACGTTTTGTGTGTGGTGGGGTGGGGGGCGGGATTGTACGCGAGGGGAGGCTGCGTGGAAAGATGGGGATTCGGGAAGGAGAGTGAGTGAGGACTTCTGTTTACTGCGTGGAAAGCCAACTGGTGAGAGTGCTGTGGCTGTGTGTGAGGGAGGACATGAGGGTGAGTTGCTTTGGGTGCTCTTACGCGAGATAGACGGTAATATTGTTTAGGAAAAGACAGGTGAAATTAAGGTAACTTTCGCAGCCCCCCCCCCCCAAGGAAAATTAAGATTGCCCAAGAAAGAAATATTTTTATTTTGTAGCTCTATCCAATTGGGGGTGGGTGAGAACTGATTGCCAATATTTACAGAAGTCTTATAAATAAAAACAAATACTGGGGGAAAAGTTTATCAAAGGTTTAACATTCATATGAGGGTGCGTTCTCAGCCTTCTTACAGTTTTCCAGTGTTTTCGGTTAAGATTCCTGAGGTTGCTTTTAATTCATCATTTTTTGACTGAAAAGTGGAAGATATTATGAATTCAAATGTAGAAAAGTTGGTTTAGATGTGTGCTTCCTCCCCCTCCCACAAGAGAAGGGACTGGCCTGCAGATGTTGACCTTTTTAGCATAGGGTCACATTCTCACAACTCATTGTACAGTACTGCAGCAGAAAACTGTTATGCTTTAAGCAAAAATATTTGCTAATAGTAAGTGTAATTTGTGGTTTGTAAGATATAGGTTGTTTGAAGTGATTTAATTTAGAGGCACATGTCAGAAAACTATTCAAAACAGTTCTTCACTAGATTCAGAAAAAAAGTGTAGCAGAAATTTTATATACTGTAGATTTATATGTGGGTGCATTTTTGTCAAACTGGGAAAAGCTTCTAACAAGTGTTCTAAAACACTTTTTGAGCTGCCATTTTGTTTGTTTCGGTTTGTTAAAAAGTTCAATTAACGAAGGTATGGTAGATCCAGATTCTTACTGTTGTCTCTCTTCAGATATGCAAACATTTTTTTTCTTAGCTCAAAATGTCCTTTTTTCTCTTTTTAAAGATGTATATTCAGGTACTGACCCAAATGAGTTAGAGATATTTGAAGGTAACTTTGAATTTGTTGCATTCAGATGTTTTAAATTTTTTTCTCAAAAGAAATAGGTCAAAATGGTAGTGCATTTGCTATATTTCCTGGCATTCTTTTTTTTTTTTTTTTTAGTAAGAGCTGGCTTTTCTATGTCACCAGTCATAAAAGAGACTAGTTTAAAAGAAAACATCATCTACTGGATTGCTGGTAATAGCCCAAGTGGTATTTTATGGTTCCCATCTATTACATTAAATACAGCATTTCACATGATACACATTCTGCCCCTCCAGAGATTTAGGGACCTTTGGGTACAATGTAGACAGCATATGTACCTTCAATCTCGCCTGACTACTGCAAGGCTAGTAAACAGAAGATCTCAAAATTATTGTTATAATCTGGGGGGGAGGGGGGGAAGGAATCTAAGTCAAAGGTAGTTAAGGAGTCCATCTACAATTTAGGCAAGAAATGAATACACTATGAAGGAATCTTGAATGAAACAGGGGAAATCAGCACTATGCTACTGATGTTATTCTGCTGCAGTAATGTGGTCTCTGAGGGAACCTGTGCTGTATGCATATACTATCCAGCTAGGCTATTCTGTAGCCTACTGCCTGCCTTGCTGTTGCTGTTGCTTTCAAATGGAGGCTACTGCTGATGTAGCAAGCAGAATGCTGCACTCATGCATCTCTTTCCCCATCAACTTGCTTTTATTTCTTGCTTTCAACTTCAGGTCCATTGTTCCTGTCTGAAAACATTTTGACCTTTGTCTTTGTGGCAAAATAATTAGCATACCGATAAGAAGCAATTCCCATCTCTTATACCTTGGAAATGCACTAAGAGAAGAGGTGCATTTGAAAAAGTTGACTGGTTGAATGGTGAACAAATGGTGGGCATTTGGAAGCATTGCAAGGATTTTTTGAAGCAGATTTCTCACTTTTCTGGGTGAATCCCTTAACATGGAAAGCAGGCTGGCTGATGCTGAAATGATAGTTTGATTGTCTGGCCTACCTGAAAGTACCGAGTTGGACTGTGTGCATACACAAATCATTTGGACTACTTTGTTTTGCAATTCTTCAGCTTTTCAACTGATAAGTCTATTCAGGTAAGCATATGCCTTTTTCCCTTCACTGAACTTGACATGATCTTTCTGTTTAGAAAGTGTAAGAAACTTGAATTGTTTAACAAGGGACAAAAGAATTACATATTTTTACTTTTTCTGAAGACGTTTTACTTGGCTTTCTTCAGCTACATTGCAGTCTGAAATGTTGAGAGATTCAGATTCTTTTCCTAGGTCAAACAAAGAGTTCAGTACACTCTTTTCTGATACATACAGTAACAATTCTAGAACATTTGGGTAATGTTTTTCTTAAAATCTCATGTTATTTTACTGAGAAAGCTTAGAAGGTAGAATTTGGAGGGCATACTTAATGTATATACATATTTAGTATACAGATGAAATTGCACTTTTAATAGTGACTTAGATAATTTTAACAAGTCACTGATACAAGTGCCTGCAAAGGGCAAAATATTGTTTTTATATTGCTGGAAGATACTCTCTACAGAAAAAGAAAAGCAGCAGTGCAAAATCAAGCCCATTTAAACCTAGGCACCAAAATCTATTCTTTCAGTTCCTCCAAAGTCTTTCTCTAGCAACCTGAATATAATGAAGCCTTCTAGTAAGTAATTGGCTTGTTTATTATATAATTCTGTAGAGATATTTTAATTTTTATCAGAATATGTATTTTTTTATCTTTGTAATCTAGGAATAGTTTTACCCTATCATAATGCTTCTAATCTTAAAATAGAACTCTTTAATTTGACTAATTTGTTTTTTTTTAAACCAAACAAATATTGTGAGGTTGAAATTTAAGTGTGGATTATAATTTAATTGCATTTTCTTAATTCCTTACACATTACAAGTTTTGTATTTGGATATTTTGCCTTAATATTTAATAAAATTATTTCTTACCTATTTTTCAGGGGAGATATGTTTATCAAGGTGGCAAAATTTTTGACTTTTTAAATTTATGTAGCAGAATATTTATAAATTGTAAACATAAAAACTAAGCATGAACACAAATAAAATTCATAACCTAAATTTTTGAAGGAAGCAGTTAACCCTGATTATCATAGCTTACTTTTGCTCGCTTGTAAGTTTGAATGCTGGACCTGAACTTGGTGGTTGTGATGTAGTTAATTTATCCTATGCTTATGGCTATGTCTTATTATATATTTATAATGAGTTTGCTGTATTTATAATGGAAAACAAAGATGACTGAAGAAAAACAAAGAAAAAGTACAATTGTGACAGAAGCCATTTGTTTCCACTGGGGGGGAAAGTGAGGAGTATTACCAAGCTCACACAAAGAAAAAGAATAAGTAATTTGAAATAAAAACAATTATTTTTCTGACCCTGCAAAAGCAGTACTTCATGCTCATCTTAATTTTGTAGTTTGGGTAGTGAAAGGAGATGTTAATTCAGTGTTAGTATTAAGCTGAAACAGAATGCAAGGCAGTTTGCTTCTTGCCAGCTACAGCACTTCCTTTGTGTTTGAATTTACTGCTCAAGTATACTCCCTGTGTTGCAGAAAGGACCAGATTGTCCACTGAAGTTATTTATACTGTAACTTCGTAGATTTATGGTAAATTGTTTATCCCTTTTATGAAATTTACCATTCTTATATTTTTACTTAAAACATCATGTAATTAAATAGCTATTTTATTCTGTTTAATAAATGCCACTATTTTCTTTTCCTAATTATTATATATATATATATATAAATGAATATAAAAATGAGCCATCTATATTAAAAATTATACTTTCACAGCATGGTAATTTACTGAATGTTATTAATGATCAATTTTATATTATTGAAATTATTTAAACAGCCACATGGTTATTAAATTTCTTGACCCAATTATAATTCAAAATATAGTTCTTTTATCAGGTGTCTTATATTTTTTAATCATATTTAATAACTGATCTCAATTCCCAAAATAGCATATGAATCAGGGAAAATAACTTTCAGTGCTGTCAAGTGACTCTTGCGATTATACTTTATCAGAACTTAACATTTTAATGTTACTTGCCCATCCCTTCTTTGAAGCACAGAAAAGGCCTAGAAGTGATATGAAATATCTATAAACAAAAGAGCAGCTACATTAATCACTTATTAATTGGGGTTGAGTCTACATTTTGCAAATTCTCCTTTAAGTTCAACTATGATCCAAGAAATCTTAAGCAATTTATTGCATATTGATAAATGTAATTTCTACTCATTCATACTTCAGTCCAATACCAATCTGAAGTATTGATCCAATACCTATCAGAAGTAGAAGCTTAGAGAATTATAAAATATATAAAAACAGAGAAGTATTGAGTATCATAGGAAAGATCAGATAATATGCCATTAAAGTAATACCTTTATTTTTAATTTTGCTGGCTATGGTATATATATATATCAAAGTTTAATATTGTTGCTTGGAAAAGGTTGCAAATGTACATTTGCCACAAACCATGGTAGCCAGCTTGGCTGTGAAATAATCAAGGCTGCAGGGCACCCCATGGAGAGCCATCAAATCAAGTCTACTATGGAACAGTCTGGTAAATTGTGAACATACAGAAATCAATGTTGCATCTAACAGTAGGCCCTTTGGTTCCTGAAACTCCCACGAGTCTGGGCCATTGGCAACGAGTGTGAGGAATTGGTTTCAGACACCCATTTTGTTCAGGATAAATTTAATACATCTTGAGAGTTAGGAATAAGCAAACTGATTATAGCTCAGTACCAAACAAGCTCATAAAGTAGCTGTAAGATTGTAGATTTTAAAGCTATTCAGCATTTGAAAGCTTGGCTCTTTCATACTTTTGCCAGCGGGACATACCTCATGCCAGCATGGGTCTCTTGAATTGGGAAGCTGATTAGAAAGGGGCATGGTTATACCAGCCTTGTATATTCATTTGGCAATAATCCAATTCTTTGGGAGTTTTGAGTAGTGTTGCTTGTTGCTTTTGGCATGAGAGGGCCATGAAAGCCAAATCAAGTGCTATTTTTCAAATTACTTCTGTGATAGGTTTTGAGCTAGAGAGTTATTTTATTCTGAAAACAGCATAATTAAATACAACCTTCTTTGTTCTCAATGTCTGTCTAGCTATTGTTACAAAACTAAAATTTTATTAAACTGATTGATAGAAATGAATTTCAGTATTTTTCTAAAGTTTGTTGCCCTATGTTTTCAAATGCATAACACTGTCTTTCAAGCTTTATTTCTATTTTTGGTATAGAAATTCAAGAGGTATCAGATAAGTAGGTTGTTGGAAGGTTAGATTAAGTCTGAGATACCTGACACAAGAAAGTACATGAAAAGTATCTCACATAGTATATACTAACTGGTATATTTTGAGAATAGTTGCAAAAGAGGTAACTGGAATATAGAGACTTAAGTATCAACTTTTGCTCCCAAGAGAAATTTTGTCCTTTATCATCTCTGGTTACAACTAAAACATATTATAAAGGAATAAAATCCTATCCCTGGCTTTACGCTTATTTCCCCTAACATGCTGCAAATAAGTATCTTGTTACAGTTCATTCTTGTCAGCTCTCAAACATTTTCTTCCAATTAAAGTGAACCCAATACAACACGATAGTAGATATAAGAACTATTATTTAAGAACATTATCGGTATGTAGGACTATATTTTCTTTGAATCCAGCTCAACTCTAAATCTGGTTGGGATTCTTTATATTTTGCTTATATATTTTAAAAAAAAATCCTGTTAGATTATACATGATTCTGCCACAGCTGAAGATTCTGATATAGGCTGTGCTTGAGAGGGGTAACTCATCTAACAAAAAGGAGAAAGATAAACCAAAGAGATGTAGATTCAATCATTTTGGAGAAGAAACCTGGATGTCAATACTTCCAAAACAATGGCTGTGGCATTATGATCTGAGGTTCTAATATTGCTTTCATAATAAACCTCACATAAAATATGGATAAACAGAAAGGGAAACCTGGCTTATCCTGACTCATAGTGCTTTTTGTCTCTGACATAAATAACATTGGTGCTATGCAGATAAATAAGTGGGTCAGTAAAATCTTTCATATTATAGCCAATTGAAAAGATGGGGGAGCATTTGTAAGTATATATGACAGCCTGTTGTGTGCTTTTATCATGTGAAAATGGTTTAATAAGCAATTATACCATGGTGTTTTTTTCTTATTGTGGTAACTACCTAAATGATCCAAACATCTTACATACACCATCAAATGTAAATAAAATCACTGCTCATTCTTTCATGCTGCTGGTCATATTTTAAAAGTTTTATAGGCCACATCTTACATGATTTTTTTTAAAAAATAACCTTCAGAAAACATAATTCTTAAATGATAGTGGGAGCAGACACTGATCTGTGAAAGTTAAGCCCACATGAAAACAATGAAGGGGCCTAATGATTGGAAACAACAAAAGAAAAATAACTTTAGCTTTAATATAAACAAAGTTATTCATTTGCTGATTTAATTGATTTAAGGACAGCTATCTTTTTAGGTAGCAAGTGTCATCAAGTAATTATGTTCAGTGGTGTTGGTTGTATTAAAAAAATAATGATTTACATATCAAGATTTCCTAAATTTATATTTCAACAATATCACTTCTGAGATGCCAGCAGATCTCATCTGAGAATATTTCAATATTGTAAATTTAGGTTATCCCATAGAATTTCAGTAAAATCCTACAGGATCCATATATATAAGATAGGTATGTTTTGCTGGGTCTGAATTGAAGATTTTGATTACTGGTGTTACTGCTCTGGCTATAATTTTAAAGAATTAGTAACTCTGAGGGCTAGGAAATATTTATTTCAAATCCATACCCAACCATAAACACTTGGGAAATGGATTCAGGCTTAATCTTTTTTCCTTCTGCAGGCAAAAGTCTTATTTGAAATTGGTGTTGCAAATTCTTGAAATTCTTCATTCCGAAATAACGGAATAACAGAGTTGGAAGGGATCTTGGAGATCTTCTAGCCCAACCCCCTGCTCAAGCAGGAGACCCTATACCATTCCAGACAAGTGGCTGTCCAGTCTCCTTAAAGGCCCCCAGTAATGGAGCACCCACAACTTCTGAAGGCAAGCTATCCCACTGGTTACTTGTTCTCACTATTAGGAAATTTCTCCTTAGTTCTAGATTGCTTCTCTCCTTAATTTTCATCCATTGTTTCTTGCCTTACCTTCTAGTGCTTTGGAAAGTAGGATGACCCTTCTCTTTTTCGTGGCATCCCCTCAAATATTGAAGCACTGTTATCATGTCCTTCTTTTCACTAGACTAGATATACCCAATTCCTGCAACCATTGTTCTTGTGTTTTAGCCTCCAGTCCTTAATTCTATATTTGAAGATCTATTTTAATTAGCATTTATTAACTTTGGTATTTAATTAGCAATAAGGTTTAATTCTTTGAGCAGAAAATATAATATAGTGCAGTGGTGGGAGATTTTAGCACTGCAGGAACAATTTAGTTTTTACTAAGTCCAAGAGACCAACAAGTCAAAGCCAAATACAAAGAAACATGGCAAGTAGACAACTACTGAGAATGAAGGAACAGTACACTATACTTCTGAATACATGGTTGATGCAGAGCTCAGTAGTGATAGTAGAAAAAGTTCACAAGTGCTTCAGGCAAAAAACTTCTGGTGTCCTAAGTGAATTATTTATTTTTAAAAAAGCTTCTAACTGTGGGTAATGTTAGACAATGAGAGATCAGAAATCTACTGATCAATCAAGAATCTGCACTTTATTCTGTTTATTTTTGACTTAATTGGAACAAGAATTATCTTGACCACAAATACAGAATTTATCTACTAGGCATGTAGCTTTTAAATACCCTTTAAACTTGCTTGTGATTAAAATGAATCCAAAAAAGTAATGTATTGCCATTTGGAAGTATTCTGATAAACCATCTATGCTTCTGACAAGTTTCAAAACAGCATTTCCCCATAGGATACCTACACACTTACAGCAGGCCAAGAAATGTTCTCATTTTTTCCCCTCCAGGGGAAACTTATTTTGCCTGTTTACAAATTAGAAAGAATCACTAATGATCAAAACAGTTATAGACTGGAAAGACTGTCAATAATGTTAACCTTTTAATCCTAGCAAATAAAATAGGTTTAGATAGAGATAAGTTTTTTATATGATAATTAAAAAAAAACAACCCTTGATAGTGCTCTGGATCTAAACTGCTCTTCATTTGTTATCTCATTTTTTTTTTTTTGCTAGCATATTTGTTGAGATATTTTTTTTGTATAATCATCTGCCTCTGAATTGTGGACAGCATGTTAAATGATTATGCAGATTGAGATTACTAGATTTTAAAGCTGTGTTTTAAAATGAACTGTTTTAAGATATGTTTTATTTGTCTAGCCATCCCCAAATATTCAAAATAGATTATGGAAGATTAACACCAGTAATATGATTTTGTTTGCTTAAACAAAATTCTGCAGTCCAGTCTAGACCGTATGGACTAAAAACTATGGAGAGAGTATGCTCCACCAGATGATGCTGATTTTACTAGCATTTTTCATAATACTGGATGAATTGTTGGAAAATATAATTGAGCATTATTTGGAGGACGAGAGACTTCCTATACTAGCTTTAAAATTTGCAAAGCTGAACAGGGAAGTTTGGAAGAAAGGCAATTCTACTGAGAACATATTCTCCCATAACTTTACTACTGAAATCATTGAATTAGTCTAAAAAGTTACACGCAAGGAAATTATGCACTATGACTGTTGATAAGTTTCTGTGCAATATAATACAGGTAGTCCTTGACTTATTGACCACAATTGAGCCCAAAATTTCTGTTAAGTGAGTTTTTCCCCATTTTATGACCTTTCTCGCCACAGTTAAGTGAACCCCTGCAGTTGGTAAGTTAGTAACCAGGTTGTAAAGTGAATCTGGCTTCCACATTGACTTTGCTTGTGACAAGGTTGCAAAGAGTGTTCGCATGACCTTGGGACACAGCAACAGTCAGTTGCAAGCCTCAGAATTTTGATCACATGATCATGAGGCTGTTGCAAAAGTAACTATGAAAAGCAGTCATAAGTCCCTTTTCATCATCGTAACTCTGAACAGTCACTAAATGAACTGTTGTAGGACTTCCTGTACTTTAGTATTAACTGCCATACTACATTTTTTCTTAAACAATATCTGCTTCTCAGCATTCATAATTGAGTTCACTCATCATGCTAAGCCATTATGGTTTATGGTTATGGTTTGTGAATGAATTATATCAAGCCAGTTGATGCCAGGTGATGGGCAGTAGAGAGAAAGTGGAATTGCTTAATTCGTTTGATCTTCCTTTACACAAAAGGGAAAAATAGTACAACCTATCAAAAGCAACACCATAGGAAACAGAATAACAATGCAAGTCAAAATAGGCAAGAAAATAGTAAGACAACAGCTATCTACTCTAGAAGAGTTTGAATCACATGGGCCAGATGGATTACATCCCAGAGTTCTGAAAGAGCCGCCAGATGTATTCTTAGAATCACCGAATAATATCTTTCAAAGACTTTGAGTAACAGAGAACTACCAGAAGACTTGAGAAGAGTTGATGTGGTTCTCATCTTCAAAAAAAAAAAAAAAAAAAGAAGAAGAGGAAGAAGAAGAATCCAGGAAACTACAGATCAGTCAGCCTCACATATTCCCATACCTGGGAAGATCCTGGAAAAGATAGTCAAGCAACTGATCTAGAAACCAGGAAAGTTATTACTAGAAGCCAACATGGGTTTATCCAAAACAGATCATGCCAGACAAACCTTATTATATTCTTTGACAAAATGATTAAATTAGTGGATCAGTGATATGTTGTGGACATTCTATACTTGAACTTTAGTAAGGCATTTGACAAAGTGGACCACAGCCTACTTCTTGGCAAAACAGAAATATGTGGGATAGACAATATCATTTCGATGTAAGCCACCCAGAGTCACCTTCAGCAACATGGGTGACAAATTTAATTTTAAAAAATCACCACTTGACAGATTTGTAACTAGTGGACCAACTGCTCAAGGTGTAGGCCCAGTACTCTTCAACATCTTCATAAATGATTTAGATGAGGCGATAGAAGGGGAATTCATCAAATTTGCAGAATTCATCAAATTTGCAGATGACACCAAGCTGGTGAGAATAGCCAACACTTTAGAAGACAGGCTTAAAATCCAGAAGAATCTTGACAGACTTGAACATTAGGTCCTATTCAACAAAATGCAATTCAGTGGTAAGAAAAGTAAGGTTTTATAATGAGGTAAGAAAAACCAAATAATCAGATGTAGAATAGGTGCTCAACAATAGTAATGGAGAGGGGTCTAGAAGTCCTAGTGGGCAACCACTTAAGTATGAACCAGCAGTATGCTACAGCTGCCAAAAAGCCAGTCAAATTTAAGCTGTGTCAACAGAGGAACGGTATCAAGATCACAATGTGTTAGTACCGCTTCATACAGCATTGGTAGGACCCCACTTGGAATACTATGTCCACTTTTAATCTTAATCTTTTTAATTTTAATATGCAGAACAACAAAGATTATTAAAGGACTGACTGGAGGATAAACAAGTATGATGAACATTTACAGGAACTGGGTATGTCTAGTCCTGGGGTCTTCAAACTTGACAGCTTTAAGACTTGTAGACTTCATCTCCCAGAATTCCTCCTCCAGTCTTGTTAGCTGAGGAATTCTGGGAGTTGAAGTCCACAAGTCTTAAACTTGCCAAGTTTGAAGACCCTTGATCTAGTCTAACCAAGACAAGGATCTGATAGCAGTCTTCCAATATTTAAGGAGCTTCCACAGAGAGAAGGGGGTCAACAAATTCTACAAAGCATCAGAGGGCAGGATAGCAAAGAGAAATCCAACCTGCATTTTAGAATAACTTTCCTGACAGCAAGAACAATTAATGGAATGGGTTGCCTTCAGAGGTTGTGGGTGCACCTACACTAGAGGTTTTTAAGAAGAGATTGGTCAGCCATTTGTCTGGAATGGTATAGGGTCTCTTGCTTGAGCAGGATCAGAAGACTTCCAAGGTCCCTTCCAAGTTAAACTATTACTGTTAAGGTTCGTAAACCATGGTTTAAGGCCTAGCACTTTGGATGGACTTAGTTATTCCAATTTATTCCTTGAATTTTGGCTAATAAAATTTTGTTTTAGTGCATAGCCCAGCTATTGTGAGACTATCCAAATATGACTCTGCTATTGTTGGATCTAAAACTGGAGATTGTTTAAAGATATTCATATCATTTGCAGGTTTTGATTTCATGTGACTTATCTCTTCATATATTTATTATACTTATTTTAAATATAACTCTGGTATTTTTCAAAACAATAAAATTAATTGAAGGGAATAACAAAAAAAAAACCTATAATCCACTATGCAGTAATACCATAAACTATAATAAATTCAAATTATCATCAAATACAATCACTTAAAAGGAGCATAAAACAGCAAAAATATAATAGTGAAAGATTTTGTATCTAATATTAAAATAAAAGTAATAAACTTCCAAACCAAATGTGTATTGGAACATTTTTTTTAAAAAAAATTATAATACAAAGCAAAGAATAGTCCAAATTATTTTTTTTTATAAAGAAAGACTTCTATAAATAGAGAAGTAGTGAAAAATATTTTCATGCCAAGTTATAGCCTCTGCAAGTTCAGGACTGGGTATGTGCCAGCGATCTATCAAATACTCTGCTCTTAAATCCAGACCAGTACTTTGAGCTGGATGGGAGCAAAGTGTCTTGCTCTGAAGTTGTCAATATCAACAACAACAAAAATCAATGGAGCTACATTTTCTACCTGTAAAAGTGTCAGTCCTCCCTGGTAGGCTAGACAGGAAGCATAGTGAGAAGAACTAATTCTACTTTATTGTAAGGCTACAATAATAGAATCTTGCATGTCTGAAGGCCCAAACTTTTCAACTGTTTTCAACTTTTTTCAACTGTTTGATCCATCAGGGTGGATCCTTCCTAAATTTCTTTCTCTGACCATTAAGCCACTGGGTGCTCCTCCCTCTCTTGTCTGAATGTTTCCTAGGAAGCATCTTTTCTTTCCTCTCCTCAAGGTTATTATTATATTCCATTATAAGAAGCTTCCAAAGCTTCCAGTGGGTAGAATACATTATAGCAATATAGTCTGAATGTTCCCATGGCATGAGTGTCTGGCATAAAAGTTGAAATTGATAAATGCCATTTTGTTGCCATCTGTAACAAGCAGAGCTGTGTTTAGGAACATCTCAATAATGTACACCTGAAATAACCCACATTCTCCAATATAGAGACAATTGATTAACAATTTCTCATACATGCAACATCTACATTGTCTTGATTGTTTTAACTTGTTCATTTTCATCTATTATAGAATTACATCCAAACGTTTTTCAGAAGCAGTTGCTTTGCTATGAGATTAATAGATGGAGACCAAAGAGACGGTATACAAACAGTAGTTCAAACCTTTAGATTATTGTTTTCAGCGACTTCAACTATCAATATTAGGTATTAGAAGGTATATTACCCAGTGAAATTGCATATCATTTCTGAGGCTATAAACCATCTCTGTGGCAGTGACTAAAATGTTCTATTAGAAAGTTCTGGATCCCTAATAAAATATCCAGAAGCAGTGAAATCTGTGGACATCCTCTTAAGCTATACTTTTCATATTTTAAGATTAAGAAAATGTGCAAGTTTCTAGTCCTTCTAAAAGTCAACATATTCTTTCAATATTGATAGAAGAAAACAGTTATAACTCAGGATTGAACTGTGGGGTTCTTGGTGCTCCCTGAGCTTGGTGGTTTTCTTGCAGACATTTCATTACCTAACTAAGTAACATAATCAGTGCTAATGATTCTCTCTGTTCATTTGACTTGCTTTTTATAGAAAGAGATTTAAGCGTTCATTTTTCTTTAAAAAACAAAACAAAAGGTAGGAACAAAATCTGTTTCTAATATTTTTAACTCAAATCTTCTAAAAATATTTTTGCTGAGTTATCATATCTTTTAAAAAATTCTGTCAATTACTCTACAGTCAATGAAGTCCATACTATTTATACACATTTGCAAAAAAGTTTGGCAGTACGTGAAAGACTTTGAGTTATACCAGAATCTCTCTGTGTGTATGTGTGGGTATATGTTTGAACTATCTGACAATTTTTAGCATTTTTATCTAGTTATCTAGGCTGTTGGCATATTTTATGGATAAATGTGAATAAATCCTAGTGAAATATATTCATTTCTCCCAATCCTTTACAAAAGATATTGCTTTCAACTCTACTGCAAAAACTCACAGTACTTTTCTAGATAAATTAAAGGATTGCAGCTCAGTGGGAGAAGAGCAATTTTTTACACATGGAACTCCCTAATTTTATTCCTAGCTTTCCTATAATAAAACTGAATATGACTGCAAACTAACAATAACAATTATATATTAATTGAATTCATACATTATATTATGCCATGAATACAATAAGTCTTATTTGATTTGGCCTAATGCATTATATATATCAAGCATTGTACTTTAGAAACCCTATTTTATAGCGTATCACAGTGTATGATTCCAATTAATATAACTTTTTAACAAAACATGACTAAATCAGGATTATTTACTTCACCAAGCCCAGCCTACATAGACAAAACTAAATTGGTAAATAATAAAAAAAGTGATATTAGAGAAAATACATGAAGGTTTGGTAGAAGTTTTCTTTAGTTCTCTATTAGGTTACTTTGGTCATTCTGTTAGGGGATCTTAAAATCTACCCATTTTCCAAGGCTTAGAAGAGTAGATGAACCCCTATTTATTGGTTGTATGGTTTCTTCAGTGGCTGTTTTTTGTTTTTGTTCCTTTTTCACTGTATTTTTATATATTTGTTAGACATCCAAAGAAGTGCTTAACAAGATGAGTAGCCATTAAAATAAACATTCTTAGTGTTGTTTTTGTGTTTTTGTATTGTCCCTTGTTAATAAATGTTTTTAACAATTTGTAGACCACCCAGAGTTGCTGGGAGTTAGATAACATAGAAATATAATAAATAATTATTAATTATTATAAATATACTCTGGACTTTACTAACATCTTCATCCTAAGGCACCATATTCCATATTATTTGCTTATTTGTTAGTTAATTTGTATGATGCTTTGATTACTATATTATGATTATTTTTATATGGGATTTTTGTTCCTTGTGTAAGTTTTATTATACTGCTTTTCTGCTGTATATATGTTTTTAGCCACTCAGAGTTATTTATTTAAGATGGGCAGTCATAAAAATTTTCTAGAATAAATTAACAAAGCTCATGCATGAGAAAAATGGGCTACTGAGTTATAGTACTTCATGCAATGCACACCATAATCACATCTTACTTGTGGCTTTGGCACCAGAAATTCACTCTAGCCAGGTGACTCAGAATATAATAATTGATTATACTGATGCCACTGAGAACAGCAATTGTAGTAATCTAATGAGTCCTGAAGATCCATTTTGTTCTGCCTATAAAATCATTGTAATGAAAAAATAAAAGACTGAATTATAGATCATAGTTGAAATTGTTTATAAAACAACTGATTACAGACATATAATGCTTAATTTCAGAGTGATTCTTTGGCAACTAATCAGCTTGCAACCATTTTCAACAAGTGTTTTAAAATGCTAAACAGAATGTTATTGAAGGAAGAATCTTCTTGAATATAGGTTTATTGAACTTTATACTCAGAAAATATTGACCAGATGATCAAAGCATGTTGATATTCAATTCAGTTGTGTGGCCCATGCCACAGATTGTTTCCTTCCATTGGACATTAGATCTCCGAGTACCCACTGTGAAGTTCTTTAGTCAGAAATAAATATTTATTTATTTCTAGAGGCCGTTCTTATTATTCTCAATCTAATTATAATGGTGGTATAACAATTTTGAACTGTTATACTATTTTTATTCTACATTTTATTGAATGTATTATATCTCTTTAAACAAATTAAAATTATTTAGTAATGCTAAATACAAGTATTTCCCTTATCTGTTTTTTTTTTTAAATGAATGAGATCCTATGTGAGCCAAATCTCAAAATATCTGTGTTGAAATACACATACACATATCAAAATCTCGATCTCTCTTTTGATGTCATGGGTGCCATCTAGTGGTGTTGTGGGCATAAAATTGCTGACTCCTGCAGATATGGTTAAAATGGAAGATATTTGAGGATATATATTGAGGTGAAGAAATAGCCTTTCTATCCCTGTCTTAATTTTAAACACTGATTTTATTTTTTTACTGTGTAGTCATCATTTCTAATGGGAGAGGATAGGACCTGTAATCTGAGTCATCCTTCCTTTATTTTTTTCTTAGGGAGGGCTTTGCAATTCAATCTCATCTTTTTTTCTGGTAAATGCAATGAGTATGCTTATGTGTGTATGTCATTGGATAGAAGTGGCAAGATCTGCTTACATTAATAACACAGACTGACAACCCTTAAAGTTATTTTAAAATTTCCTCAGCTATCAAAGGGGAAAAAAAAGAAGATTGTCATTGCTAGTTTGAAATATCAAAGTATCTGTTAAATAATTTTCTGACCAAATCTATACAATTAGAAGTGCAAATTCACTCTGAGCTTCCATTTTGAAATATGGCTTGTACAACTTTCCACTTCAGTTTTACAGCTTTTAAGGCAGCATATGAGTACATAGATTTCTAGTAGGATTCATTGCCAATACAGGTTTTTTTAAAAAAATGTATAATTATCTAAAATTACAAAATATATTCCGTTCTCTTGCATGTGTAAGAGAAACTTAAAACTTTCTGTTTTTCCTAATCTTGAGATAGCAAAAGAATATGTTTATTCAGCTGAGGCATATCTAAAACATTAGATTAGAGTATGATTACATGATTTGATTTCATGTTTATTATATATTTAGAGTAGTGGGTTTATACAGTTCAAATTGGTTTGTGTGGCATGTGTGTTTATTTTGTTCAACCCAGATGGACTGCAGTTGCTAGCAATTTTGGGATTTTATTTTAACAGCTTCAACATGTTTTGACTGCCCCCATCCCCACTCCACTCATAACCATTAAGATAAACTAAAATGTTTTCACATAGCAAGTACTTCACATCGACCTGTCTGGAAACAGTCCAGTGGTGGAATTATTATTTTTTACTACCAGTTCTGTGGGCGTGGCTTGGTGGGCATGGCAGGGAAGGATATTGTAAAATCTCCAGTCAGGGGGGGTATTTGCCGGTTCTCCAAACTATTCAAAATTTCCGCTACTGGTTCTCCAGAACTGGTCAGAAACTGTTGAATACCAACCACTTCTGAAACAGTCATGGTGTTTGTTGAAGTGACTGTGTATCTTCCCATTTCTTTTTAAACTGTACTTTAAAAGTTTTGGAAATACAGATTACTCAAGGTAAAACTTGATTGTAAGCTACATAAACTAATAGCTGGATGTGTAGTATGTACATTACTATTAATGTTTTAAGATTATGGAATATAACTACCAAGTTGATTCCTTCATAAAAGGGTCATCTAATGTCTTCCTGAAAACCACAGCTCATCCAAAGTATGATACTTGGTTGTGAAATAAATACATACAGACTCAAAGATTTATTTCCTGCCATGCTAAGATCTGCCATTAAAACTATATCTTAAATTATATCCTGCTGTGTTTAATATTTTGATAGCATACGTTCTACGAAAGGAAAATGAAGAAAATTCAGTAATTCAGTAATTAGTTAAAAACATTGTGTTGAGGTTATTGGGCGCTACTTACAAAACTGGCACACACTTCTTTTTCCAATCTGCTTATGAATTTGATTCTTATCTCAACTCTATTATTTTTTTCATTAATCAGATTTTTTTGGGGGGGGGGAGGGGGGGAATCCAGGTTGACTGCTACATCAGATTTTAATTGATTAGATGAAAACTGTTTACTGATTGTTTTAAAAAATGTTTTAAATATATTTTTCATGTACTAAATGTTATCCCCTGTTTGGGGATGACATAAATTCAATAACCAAATGTTTTGGATGCCTGAAATAATTTATTGAGTTCTTGCCATAGTATTGATAATATTATAATAATACTAAGCATTTGTTCTCCTCTAATTCCCCTTTTAAAACTTTGCTTTGTCATTTTGTATAGACGTTAAATTAGAGTATTTAAAGCGTTATAAACAATATAAAAAGATGGTTTGCCTGAAAAATATGATAAAGCGTATAAAAAACAAAGTGCTTTTAATGTAATGCTCATTTGATAAATGCCATAAACTCAACAATTCTTGTAATAATTATAACAAGGGTTCAGTTGTAAAACTGTATTGATTTTCTCTATGGCAAACAAGATGGCAATGCTACAGCTTTTAAAAATTATTAGCAAAATTCTTAAAATTATTTCTAAATTTAAGAGATTATGACATACTCAGCACTTCAGGGTTCATGTCCTACTATCTTAGTCATATCATAGTTCCTTAATTCCTGTTTGTTACAAACACTATAGTGTATCGTAAAGCTTGATGGTACATAGAGGGTCAAGGAATATTATAAAAAAGTAATCCTCCCCAAAGTTTTTTCATTTTTTATTACTTTTTGTCCTTGTTTTGTCCTTGAAGAATTCTAACAATGGTAACTAATAATTCAAGACAGAAAAATATTTCATTTGCCAATAGCTATTTTAAAAGCCAAGATATCCTTGAAGATTAATATTCAAACCTTTGTACTTTATGGATTGTGTTCGTAAACCTTAATGGATTGCTGTGCTTAGATATTCATTGCTGTTTCATTCTTATTGAAAGGCTATTTATTTTAACAGTCAAAACTTTAGAATGAAGTAATGTAGAAAATCAGACTGACTGGTGCACTCTGTTCTGGAAAGCAATATTAATATATTAAGTTA
This sequence comes from Notechis scutatus, assembly GCF_049901735.1. Lineage (NCBI taxonomy): Eukaryota > Metazoa > Chordata > Lepidosauria > Squamata > Elapidae > Notechis > Notechis scutatus. The sequence continues at coordinate 130,079,292 of NC_142009.1, read as the reverse complement.
TAGCATATCCTTAATTGTAATATACAGTGTTGGGCTCCCTTATATATTTTTTTCCAGAAGTTCATATTGTTTTTAGTATTAGCAGTCCAATTATATAGGTATTCAATATAGCTATATAGAGCTATATATAGCTATATAGCTGACTTACCCATTGAGATAATTTAAAGTTACATATCCTAAAGTTTACCCACTTTTTTCCTTTTCATGGAATGACTGAAAATGGGAAAAGCATTTAGTATAGTTGTATGGCTGGTATCATGCTCCCTTCACTGTCGAGTTTTTTGTTTGATTTCTTTTTTTGTTTATTCATTCATTCCCATTACATCATTGCAAAGAATTGTTGCAGGAACAGCATTCGATAAAGTTCATTCACTCACATTTATTTTATGAACTTCATGTGTAGTGTTCTGACAGTCAATCCAGTTAACGTACTTCACCGTTTTGTGCTTCTTTAGAAATATGGATGGTTACCGAAGAGTGACTAGTGTATTTTCTCAACATTTTTATCAATAATAAGTATGAAATTTTAGGAAATCCATAATTAATAAAATTAATGGGACATTCAGTCATTTTGTAGAATGCTCTCCGAGCTTGGTTGTTTCCTTGCAAATGTTTCACCAACTAGGCACTGATGATGTTACCTATTTAGGTAATGAAACATCTACAAGCAAACAACACCACTCAGAGAGTATCAAGGGCTCCACAATTCAACTCTAACTGCACCTATTTTCTTCTATTGAATTCAGTAATTCATTTGAAGGGAAGTGGATTTCAGTTCATTTAGTCATATTACAATGACTGAAAAGAATGTTTGTTTTCCTTTGTGGTGGAGGAATTGGAATCCCATCCAGGATTGGGTTGTCAGTTGTTGCTAGCTGATTGGACTGAGTCTGTCAGATCTGTGAGGACACTCCCTTGTTACCAAGGGTCCCCAGAAATTGACTCAGTCAAGCAGCTAGGACAACGTGTTTTTGATTGCTCCAAAAATTTGACAGCAAATAGAGAAATTATAGTGTAAAATCAATCCTGAATGCTATCGAAGTGACAGCCGGTTCCCGGTCTACCAATTGAGTGGCTGGCAAAGAAATGATCGGTCGGGGCTTCGGCCCGGATTGGCTGGGAACAGATCGGCTGAGGGCCGATCTACATCACAGTAAGAGACATCTCCACAGTTGTGTGACAGAGCAGACCTCCACACTGTTATCGTGATAAGCTTGGGAGGGGTTTCATGTGGCTTCAAAGGCCTCAGAAGCCTTTAATTTACCACTGTGGCATTTTTAAAAGGGGGCACAAAAACAGCTATCATCCTAGATTGGAAATTTGACAGTTTTCCCGATATTGCCCTTATTTAACTGCCTGGTGGGCACTTTGCGCCCTCGAATCCACAGGTCAGCAAACTTCTAAGGGAGTTAGACTACCTGTCAGTTTAGAGAAAATGGTGGATTCAATGGAAAATGCCGGCCGTGCGAATAGGAGAGCGGAGGAAATGGCTCACAGGCCATTATGCTCTCTCAGCCCTACAACCCAAAATGCTTCAACATCATGTGAAGCCCCCAAGCCAAAAGTCAAATTTGCAGGGGCTCAAAAGAGCTCCAAGGCAGCAAAGCTTCATGAACATCTCAGGGACAGGGCACTAAACAGGCTGTGGGCTAAGGGACAACAAGAAGCAGCCCAAGAAAGCCCAGAAGCTGTTCCTAACAGCACCATGACAGATTCCCGCCAAAATGAAGAGCGGCCATTGGAGAGAAGAGTTAAGTCTCATCAGGACAGGAGGCAATTGCAGGAATCGGCCACTGGGGGAGCAGAAGAGCAGTTTCTATTACAAGAGCCTGAGATACCTTTGACATTTCTGAGAGAAGGAATTTTTTTTTTTTTTGTCTTCCCAGCAATTGAGCAGTTGACAGCAGCTGTCCAGAGACCCAGAGTGGTCCCAGAGGCTACTTTCACACCCACTGTTGCGGAGCTCCGTCTAGCAGTGGGACAGGAACCAGATATGCAGCACAACATGCAGGCTTTGTTAATTGAGGCAGTGAAGCAGGGTGTATCAGCTGCCTTAAAGCAATCCAGGCGATCACCTTCTCTGGCCTCACGTTCCTCCTCAAAACATAGCCTGAGACAAATGTTCCATTTTCATGATGATCTATCCATGTATTCAGAGACAGATTCTTATGCTCCTTCTCAATCCCATCTATGCCCCCTCTATCCCATCTGACATGGGGGATCAGATAGAAAGAGAGAACTTTCAGATGATGGCGGCCTGGATTCTGAGCACCCAGTAGTTTCAGGGCTTTTCCAACCAGCCCTGTTTAAATCACTCCTCTTCAAGGCAAAAAGTGCCACAGAGCAAGGTAGGGTTCTGGGACCACCAGAGCCAGCAAATGCATCTGAAGACCCCAATGACCCAGTTTTTTCAGAGAAGACCATAACTACAGATGTCATCCCATCTCCAAGGATGTTTACTAACGTGATCCAGAGGCAATGGTCCTCTCCTAGGTCAAGACCAAGGCCATCTTTGCTTGATAGGAAGTTGTTCAATGTGGAGGCTGATCTTTCCAGAACACTGGAAATACCCACAGTAGATGCCCAGGTAGCCACAATCTAATTTTGATATTCCAAGTGAGTCTGAAGACTCCTTGAGGGCAGAAGACAAACGGGCGGAGCAAACACTCCAAAGAACTCATCACTCAGCAGCCTGGACAATGAAGGCCTCCACTGCTGCATTATTCTTCAACAGGGCATCCCTCATCTGGCTGCATGAATTGCAGGAGAGAATTCCAGCTAGTGATGTGAGATCTCATCAACACATCAATAAACTCTTGGCCGCTGTTGAGGTCTCTGTTGATGCCACCCTCAGTGCAGCCAGGTTCACATTGAAGGTAATAGAATCTTCTGTGGGCTCTCACTGCTCAGGCAATGGCAGGTAGACATGAGATATAAGTGGAGGTTGGCTACTGCCCCCTTCAAGGGGGATAAATGATTTGGAGAAGCTCTGGACAAGGTTCTGGTGGACTCCAAAGACAAGGGGAAGATTTTACCATCCAGGTCAAGACATGGCAAATTCCACTCTACTCCTTATGTTCGCCATCCCTCTTTCAGGGCGACAGAAGCTGGGGCAGGATTTTCTAGATCCCAGAGACCTTTCATCCCCAGACAGGATCAGCAACAGGACCGGACAGGTAGAAACTGCCAGTTCCAGAACACGAGGCCCTTTCGAGGGGAAGGGGTCGTCCCTTCCGATGCCCTAGATAAATACTCTATCAACCCTCCCATTGGGGGACATCTGGCCTTGTTTGCCAGGCATTGGGAAGAAGTAACCACAGACACCTGGGTTCTGGAAGTGATCCATTTGGGCCTTTCTGTAGTGTTCCTCTCCATACCCCCGAGGTTTTTCATTCTTGCCCTGTTTCTAAGAATAGGGGGAAAAAGGTTCTCATGGAAACAGCTATTCAGCACCTGCTGGATATCCTTGCAATCCAGCTGGTGCCTGAGGACCAACAAGGGATATCATCCCAAAGGCCTTGGGTGGATGGAGGGCAATTCTGGATCTGAAGCGTCTGAACCACCGACTAACATACAAGTGGTTTAAGATGCATTCTCTCCAGTCTATTCTGGATAGAGTTAGGGAGGGTGACTTCCTAACTTCTATTGATTTAATGGAAGCCTACCTACATGTCCCTATATCACCTGGCCATAGGCAGTTCCTTAGATTTTTCTGTAATGGCAGACATTTTCAATATAGGGATTTGCCCTTTGGTCTTTCTTCTGCACCTAGAACATTCACAAAACTATTAGCAGCCCTAGCATCTCATCTTAGGGCTATCCCAGTCGGAGTACAGTGTTACCTGGATGACATCCTTGTCCAGTCCTCTTCTGCATCTCAAATTGTGGAGGACTTGACGATCACTATCCAGGTGCTCCAGGAGCATGGGTTTTCTATAAACAGCCTAAAGCCATTTTGCTCCACTAACCGTTTACTCCATCTGGGAGCTGTAACAGATACCTTGGTATGCAAGGTTTTCTTATCCCAGGAGCGTCAGGCGAGCGTCAGGGAATTAATTATTCTGGTGAAATCCAAGCACAGGACGCCCCTGGCTCTGCTCCTGAGGCTCCTTGGCAAAATGATTTCATGTATTGCTATAGTGCCCTGGGCATGCCTGCATGCCAGGGCTCCCCAATGGTTTCTCCTACCAACTCAAAGGGCAGGCAAGAGTTGTTCCCACTCCCAAATCAGGGTACCACCGGAAGTTATTAAATCCCTTAGGTGGTGGTTAGTCCTTTCCTTAGGAAACCAGTTCAAGGAACCTAACCGGCTGTTTCTGACCACTGATGCTGGCCTTTATGGCTGGGGAGCTCATCTCCAATCCATGATGGTCCAGGGACAGTGGTCCTGGGCCGACTTGGACCATAATATCAATTGGTTAGAACTCAGGGCGGTTCATCTGGCCCTGAAACAATTCCAAAATGTAGTATCAGACAATCCTAACAGACAATTTGACTACTAAGGCACATGTAAATCACCAAAGGGGAACTCATTCTAGACCTCTGATGCTAGCTAGAGGCAGAACAACTGTGCCTCTGGGCGGAAAAACATCATGACTCGTTCAGGGCTGAGCATATTTATGGTGTATCCAATGTTGAAGCAGACTGGCTTAGCAGAGCCACTATAGACCATGCAGAGTGGCGTCTGCACCCCATTTTATTTCAGGAGCTGTCGGAACACTTCAGACAACCAGCAGTTGCCTCTCAGGACAACGCACAACTCACGAGATTTTTATCCAGGTTTGCGGTTTGGGGGCAGAGGGGACGTAGGCCTTACGCAGCCCTTGGCCTTGGGGACTTCTCTATGCCTTTCCTCCACTCCCCCTGATTCTGAGGGTGATACAAAAACTATTGGGGGAGAAAGCAGAGCTCATGCTTGTCGCCCCTCACTGGCCAGATGGCCATGGTTTTCAGACTTAGTAAGCCTATCTGCCCTTGGGGGATACCAGCAGACAGAGCATCACTCAGCCAGAAACCCTTATTACATCCGGAACCCCGGTGGCTTCAATTGACCGTTCGGAGATTGAGTGGGGATCTCTGATCTGGGACCATTACTCCTCCAAGGTGATACAAACCATTCAGGCCTCCAGGAGGCTTTCCACCAATTGCATTTACAATGCAACCTGGAGGGCCTTCTGTGAATGGGGCTCATGATCTGGGTTGAATCCTGTAGAGGCCTCGGTCGCCCAGTTGCTGGACTTTCTTCAAGAAGGACACGTTACAATGGCAGATGCCGGCCTTATCTTCTGTACTTTCTTTGGGGAGATGAGTCCCTATCCAGATGTCCTACGGTCCACAGATTTCTTAAAGGGGTGACAAATCTGCGGCCACCAGTGGTTCATCAATTCCCCACATGGATCTCTCTAAAGTACTGAATTTGCTGACTGAGGCTCCCTTTGAACCACTGAGATCTACTTCTCTGCAATTTTTGTGTTGCAGAGTGGCCTTCCTGGGTAGCCATTACCTCAGCCAGACAGATTTCAGATTTGGCTGCCCTTTCTGTCAGGAAGGACCTCTGAATCTTTCGCCCCAACTGACTTGTTTTGAGATTGGACCCTTCGTTCATGCCAAAGGTGAACTCATGGTTCCACAGAGCCCAGGAACTGATTTTACCTGATTTCTGTCCAAAACCAGTCTATGTATTAGAAAAGAGGTGGCACACTCTAGATATATGGAGGGCCCTTTGTGCATACATTAAACGAACTTCTCCCTTCAGGAAGTCTGAATCCCTTTCCATTTCAACCATCTACCCTTGGTTGCAAGGTCACTCCATCGACTGGGGGGGATGGATCAGAACGTACATCTCCAGACCCTACCAGTCCCAGGGACTTGAACTACCTCTTAAAATAACAGCCTATTCCACAAGAAGTGCAGCTCCGTCAGCGGAGTGGACCACTCAGGCTTCTCTAGAAGAGGTTTGCTGGGTGGCCACTTGGGCCTCACCTTCCCCGTTCATCAGGCTCTATAAGCTGGACTCCTTTTTTTCAGTGGAGGCAGCCTTTGGATGGAGAGTTCTTCAAAAGGTCCATCCTGACTAAGGGATCCAGATCGAACTAGGACACCCGTAGGACAGCCAGCTTTGGTATGTCCCAATCCTGGATGCTATCTCCACCACAAAGGAGAAGGGGCTTTGGTCTTACCTGAGATTCCTTTTCTCTTTGGGTGGAGATAGCATCCAGCCCCACCCTGATCGAGGTCTGTTCTGAATCCAGTGGAACACGACAACAACAGCAAGAAAACACGTCAGTCTGTCACTAATCCTTTGTCAATTTCTGGGGACCCTTGGTAACAAAGGAGTGTTCTTACACAGGGGTCCCCAACCACCGGTCCGCGGACCGGTACCGGTCCATGGAACAAGTCCTACCGGGCCGCTGGTTTGCTGGGCGCCGCCATCTTTTTTTGATGAAAAAGTGCTTCCGGTGAGCTTTTCCGGGTAGAAAGCTCACCGGAAGCACTTTTCATCAAAAAGATGGTGGCTCAGCGCTCGTGAGCTTTTCCGGGTAGAAAGCATTTCTACCGGAAAAGCTCACCGAGCGCATGGCCGCCATCTTTTGATGAAAAAGTGCTTCCGGTGAGGTCACTGGAAGCACTTTTTCATCAAAAAAGATGGCGGCGCCCAGCTAATGCCGGTACCGGGCCGCGCTATAAAAAAGGTTGGGGATACTGGGCTGCGGCATAAGAAAGGTTGGGGATCACTGTTCTTACAGATTTGACAGACTCAGTCCAATCAGCTAGCAGCAACTGACTACCCAATCCTGGATGCTATCTCCACCGAAAGAGAAAAGGCATCTCAGGTAAGACCAACGCTCTTTTGGCAGAATAAACTTATTTTAATTGGAACAAGATTTCCAAAAACTTTGGCCATGTGTGTCAATCCTGTTGTTATATAATGAGTACTATGAAGGGTCATTATGTTTTCCTATTTCTTCCTTAGAGGAGGTTGAAGGTTTATTTGTGTCATATGAACATTCTTGGGGATCTAACCTGAGCAGAGATTAATGAACCCTATAAAAGAAAGAGATTTATTTAGAGGGAATGCTTTAGAGCAGGGATGTCAAATGTGATTTCATTGAGGGCCACATCAGGATTGTGTTTGACCTCAGGGGGCTGGGTGAACATGGCCAGCTCAACATCACTCAAGTTGAGGGCGCCAGTGGTGGCCTGGGTGCTCTGCCAGAAAAAACGGAGCGGCCCTCCTGAGCTCCATTTTCGCTGGCAGAGGCACCACAGGCCGATCCTTCATTGTTTCAAGGGCGGCCCTGCAGGCCAGATCTAAGCACCCAGCAGGCCGGATCCGTCCTGCAGGCCATCAGTTTGGCACCTCTCTTTTAGAGGGATAGATCTAGCAGCTAGCTAGCTATAGTCTACCAGGAGAAGAATAATAGATGCTCTGGTATTCCTGGAGAAGGGGCAAAAGAAAGTGACCTCAGGTTAGCAAGCTCTTAAATAAGGAGCAGATCAAAACAAAAAGGGGACTCTGGGTAAATCCTTAATGTTACCTAGCCTGGTAACAAAACATTTGGAAACCAATCCACAAGCTCAGAGAACGAACCTTCACCCTCATCCTACACCCAAGCTACAGATATTCACCAATATTGCAAATCGTTAACTCTATGTGGTCAATAGATCAGGAATTTCTGAAGAATCATGATATTCCTCTAACAAGAGGAACAACCTGTTTGCAATAACGTTGTAGGCCAGGGGTGTCCAAAATCAAAGTCTGTGGGCCGGATCCGGCTTGCAGGATGCTTGAATCTGGCCCACGAAGTCAGCTTGGAAATAGCAAAGGAATGTGGTGCATCTGGCAGCTAAAATGTTTTGGCTGGCAAAGTGCTGCAGGAGGCCATCCAGGCTGAAAAGGGACTGTGGGGGGCAGCATGTGGCCCCCTGTCCCTATTTTGGCTGGCAAAGTGCTGCAGGAGGTGTCTGTCCTGTCTCCCCTCTGCTCCCCCACAGCTGGCCTGTGGAGAAATACAATGCTGATTTGGCCCTTGAAGACATTTAGTTTGACACACCTTTTGTAGGCTAAGATAGGAAGGCAATCAGATAAGGTTACAAGTTATAAAGCTGAGTGGATTGGTTTTAGGGAAAAAAAGCACCAGTTGATTTGGGTTGGAATCAAAATTGGAATGGATGAGCCATATGTATAAATACAATGTAATAATTTTCATCCTGGAAATTACACACACACACACACACACACACACACACACACACACACACACACAACTCAGTGGTGTGATTCAACATTTTTTACTAGCGGTTCTGTGGGAGTGGCTTGGTGGGCGTGGCAGGGGAAGGATACTGCAAAATCTCCATTCCCTCCCCACTCCTGGGATAAGGTTACTGCAAAATCCCATTCCCTCCCCACCCCACTAACCTGCTTTCCAGCTCCGTTCTCCTGTGCAGGGCAACAAAAGAAGATGCAGCCAATCAGCTGGAACCTGGGAGGCAGATAATAGATGGGGGCGGGGACAGTCAGAAGTGGTATTTGCCAGTTCTCCAAACTACTCAAAATTTCTGCTACCGGTTCTCCAGAACTGGTCAGAACCTGCTGAATACCACCTCTGATATAACTGTAGGAAATATTTTCTTATTGAAAAATCAAAATGTTAAACTGAGATATGATTATTATCACCCTTTGTTTAAATCTGTATATGTATGTATCTGTATAAATTTTTGAGCCATATTTCTCTAATATGGGTACAGTTTCCTACTGATGTTTTAGGCTATCTCCATCTCCCAATATCCATATCCATCTCCAAATATCAATATTTGTAATTTATTCCCTTATTATTTACTTCCCTATCCCTCCTATTTTGTTATCTTCTATTTATGAACCCATTGCATTATTTGTGTCATGCCCCTGTTGGAATCTGATTCCAAGGGGGAGGTCAAGCAGCTGACAGGGAGTGAGAATGTGGCTCCAGTGGCTGTGGAAAAAACTGGGGAAGGGCACAGTCTGGCTGGGCATTCAGAGGAAGACCCAGGCCCATGCCCTCTTCATCCTAGGGCATGCAGGGAGGAACGGAGAAGGCAGCAACATGAGTTATGGGATTACGGGGGAGAAAAAGGCCCTGATTCCTTTCATTAGCCGCAGCTGGGAAAACAGGATTTAAAAAGGGTGTTTGTGCATAGCACCTTGCTGGAAGCAAAGCGTGAGTTATTTTGGTTTATCAAGTCTTATCAGGGTTCTGGCGTCTTCCCAACTGTGTGTGTTTCGTTATCTTTTGAAGCCTGCAATTCCTTATCCTGCCCTGTCTCGTTAATTGTTGCAGCATGGTTTGTGTTGTTTTTTATTTATAATTATATGTACTTTGGGTTTGGACTGAATTTCTTCCCTTTAAAAACTGTTCTTGGGAGAGTTTTTTTCTCCAGCCAATGATAACTGGACATTAGGGGCCAAGTTGGAGGTATTAAAGGGACTTTATTTACTTTTGTGACTTTATTGCTTTTGTGCCATGCCCTGGGTCATCACAATTTGCTTATAAGATTTCTTAGGTCACTTGGCTCTTTTATCACATGGACTTCAACTCCCAGAATTCCTGAGTGAGCCATAAAAGGTTCCCCATCCCTGGCCTACTGTTTTTTCAGTTGTGGGGGAAATCAATTTTTGACTTGAATGGGACTGTTTAATATACAAATGTAGGACATATTCTGAAAAACCAGTAGGCCAGGGATGGAGAGCCTTTTATGACTCACTCAGGAATTCTGGGAGTTGAAGTCCATAAGTAATAAAAGAGCCAAGTTTCCCAACCCTTTTCTTAGGTGAATATTAAAATTGGGGATAAATTGTGTGACAACATGGTATTCTCCTGTTGCTGTTCCCATACCCACAAACTGAAAAGACAGTAATTGTTCTTGAAAAAGCATATCCCTCCTTCTTTTCCCTTTTCTGAGTTTCTTTTTCTTTGTTTAGGTAATGACTTTGAGATTGTTCAGAATGCTTACTGTATTTGGGGTCTGCAATTATAGGGTGCCTTATGATCCAACATAGACAATTTGTGAAAACCAAAAAGGGATACCACTTATGTAATGAATGTTCTCTTAAGGCAGGGGCGTCAAACTTGTGTTGTCACAGCATCATCACATGATGTATCACGACTTTTCCTCCTTTGTTAAACCGGGTGTGGGCATGGCCAGTGCATCGGGCCTATGGACTGCAAGTTTGACAGCCCTGCCTTAAGAGTATTCTGAGTACGGACAACATTTGCTAAATGAAAAATAGAGGCTTTTTAAACAGAATAAAACTGGTATCCAGAAAGGTAATCTGTACTGAAATCATCTCAGGAAGTGCTTCATATTTTTCTTTCTATGAATTTAAAAAGTGACGGTAATCCTTAAACCATGGTATGAACCATCTGCTATATCCTTTGTAATATATAGAAAAAATTGAACTCTGAGTATCAATGCATTTTTAGTGAGAAGGTTGTGTTTTTTAATTCTTTAAAAACAATATGCTTTGGCATTTCCCTCCTAAAAATTGTGGAATCTTTGATTCACTAATTCTTTGATTTACTAGTTCCGGGGATCTAACTGCCGTTAACCCAAGCTATAATGAACTTGAAGCAATATCTGGAACATATGGTTTTTTTGCCTTAAAAAACTGGAGTATCCAGGGAACAAAGAAACATTCTGTACATTTTCAGAAATTTCATTGCAAACAAGAAGTTTGAGTATTCAAAATATTTGTTGGATTCAGAAGTGATAAGCCTTTGAATCAACTTAAATATGTTGTATTATCTTCTTCCCATTAATTGAGGCTGATTTGTTTTGGGATGTAGGTGCCTATGTCCATCATAGAATGATTTTTTTTGTTCACAAATGTAAGAGTGGCTTTTCAATTAGGAGAAATGGCAATTAGGAGGAATGCAGGGGAATCAAAATTATAGCTTCCCAGGTTTTTTCCCCAAAGTTTCCTTAAATTTTAGTTACATCTAAGAAAACTTTTTAAAAAATGGGAGAAGTTTTTTTTTTAAATTGAAAAGCATACAAAATATGCAATTCCTGGGTTGACAGAAAGACAAATTATGCCAGGTTCTGCATTATGCAAGTTCTGTATGTTATTGAGTCTGACACCAATGCAAGTCTTATAGTTTTTCCTACAAGGGGGCTGGCATAGCCTCACTGGTTTCATTTCTTTCCATAACATTTTACTTACTCTATACCATTTTATGAACTTAATAGACTACCCTCCAGGCCCTACCAAGGTTGAAACTCACTTATAATAAATTGCAGAATAGAAATCTTCAGGACACGTCTGTTATACTTGAATATTGCTGTCAGTGCAGATAATTGTTGAATTCCAAAAATACACATCTCCAACCAACTGACAATTTCCTTGAAAACCTATCCTCTGTGATTGTGGCCTGTGTCATACTGTTTCCCAAACACAGGTCTAATGTTTTTTCAAAGAATGCTAAACCTGTGTTTAAAAATCAGGTCTTACACGTGTTGGGAACAACATTAGCCCATGAGAGTCCATGTGATATGAAGAAGGCAGAAATTTAGTCTGTCCTGCAGTGCAAGCCAAAATGGCCATGGAGGATAGCATCAGGTTAGTGGACATAATTGTGTCCTACCACATTAAAGAGACCAATGGATTAGTGCTTTATCCTCTAGCACAGGTATGTCAAACTCAAGGCCCAGGGGCAGGATCTGGTCTGCGAGCTGTTTAGATCTGGCCCATGGGGTGGCCCTGGAAACAGCAAAGGACCAGCCCGCGGTACCTCTGCCAGCAAAAACGGAACTCGGGAGGCCCTCCCAAGCTCCGTTTTCACTGGCAGAGAGTTGCAGGAGGCTGGTGCATTTCAAAATGGAGCTTGGGAGCCCATTTTCGCTGGCAGAGTGCTTAGGCCACCACAGGCACCCCTGACCCAAGTGACATCAAGCTGGCCAAGCCCATCCTGGGCCCCCAAAGTCAAACACAGCCCTGATGCAGCCCTCAGTGAAATCAAGTTTGACACCTCTGCTCTAGAAGGTAAACATTTATAAACATTTGGAATCAAATATTATGGAGTAGACAACTAGTTTTTAAGGATGACTTAAACAATGGATTTGTTTAATCTAGATGAATCTAAATAGTGAAGTTCCCTGCTGGAATAAGGAAACTCAGAATAGTTATATTTTAAGAGGCTAAATCCACATTATTATTTTTCTATCCTTTTAATTTGCAAGGGTCAAAATAAATTGCCCACATATTAATTCTGGATGCAGATGATATAAGCCATGGTTCAATACCTTGTGCCAAAACTAATTTAGCTCACCACAAGCTATGTAGTATGATAATACTTGCTGTTAACCTGGCAGTCCCTTCTGATCAGAATACAAATTAAATGCTATGATCTCAATTTTTAAAAAAGGATTTTCACTGTGAAAATTTATTCCAAAATAGACTGAATAGTGGGTGATTATATTGGAATTTCTTTATTTTTAAATCTGTAATGAGTGCACAGAAAAAAATAGAAGTTGTTCAATTGTGGTATTTATTTTATTTATGAAAAATGCTACAAATGCTGCTTTTTGTTTATAAACTTGAAAATGTTTTGCAATCAAAACTGAAAGACAATATTTAATGTTTAATTTCTTCTACATGTTCTGATAAAAATCTAAATGAAATAATTTTAAAATATATCCTTTCATAAATCCTTTGGAGTCAACCTATATTCCTCATTTTGTCATTTCTCATTTTAGGTAATTTCAGTACAGACAACTATATAATTAGAACTGTAGTCTTTCTACTTTGATTTGTTGTGACTTTTATATACCTGTGTATATTAAATATTCAATGTCTAAAAATACATCCTAAACCAATGTGTTTTTATTGATAAGAAAAAATGTGGAGAAGGCTGAAGTTAGAAAATCTAGAAGTTAGAAAATCTAGAAGTTAGAAAATCCTACATTTAGAACAAAAATTAGAAACAAAAATTAAGTAGAATGTTGTTTAACAATTCTGAACTGTTTCTTGAGAACTTGTTGAAAAAATGCCAGTATCCCTTCCACTTGTCTCCTTTACAACCATGGCCCTATGAGCGTATTCACTGCTGTGGCACAGGAACAAAACTAGTTTGATTTCCCACTAAATAACATCCATGAAATTCATTAGGTCAGCCCAGCCTCACCTGGAGAAGGAGAAGCCAAGGTAGAACTAGTTGTTTCCTGGTATCAGAATTGGTTGTATCTAAAATTTTGGTTAATGCAGATAGTTCTCGTTTATCTACTGCCTTGAATAATGATCATTTGTAGTTACGACAGTAATGAAAAAGTAATTGCACCTTTGCAGCATCTCTCTCTCAGACACATTTGCCATTACAGTCAGTAAACATTGTCCTCTGTCTGACCCATTTTTTAATTCTCCTCCATGCTGCATCGAGAGCCCAGGATGGGTTGACTCCTTCCTATGATGTCATAGCTGAGTCTCTACTAAGATATAAAAGTCAGCCCCTGGGAGAGACCCCAGCTTTTCACTCAGCTCCTTTCAGTCAGTAGCTGTGTCTCTGAAAGTGTTCTGTTAGATAGCAATCATCAGCGATCTTCAGTACTTTTTTCCTTGCTTCAAGCAGCTCCCAGGGATCTGGGCAGCTGCTCTTCCAGGAGAGCAGGGCTCTCTCTCCTGCAATGTTGGGAGCAGCGTCATAGAGCTCTGTGCAGGCAAGCTGGGCAGCGTCTGCAGACCTCCCCCACACCTGCAGTTTGGAGGGATCGTAAACACGATCGGCAAACTGATAAGAGCTCAAGCCAGCTGATCGTGTAGCTGGTTGCTGTGTTTTTCCCTTGCTGACTTCACTCGGGGCTCTGTATAGCCTAAGGAGCGATTCTTCAATCTTGGAGCCTGTTTTCCTGTAGTCAGTGACCATCTTGGATTCAAGCCTTCCACCACGAGGTGAGTGGCCATTTTGTAAGCCCGGGGGCCATTTATACCCTAAGGGGCTTAATAGAAACATTTCTAAACAGCTTCTTTCCAATGCAAGAGCCTTTATTTTACAAATGGAGCAAGATAAGGCTCTGGCAGAGCTCCCCCCCCCACTGGAACAGTCTCTTAAGCCCAATAGGAGAAAAAGACGTAGGCAATGCACCCAATCAGTCCAGAGGGAGGTGGCTGCTAAAATCAAAGCTAAGGCTTTAGCCCCTAAGAAGGCAACTCAGGCTGAATTGAGGGCAGAGAAGGGCAGACATGCAGCTCTAGAGAGGCAGTTCAACAGAACTATTCAACAGAAGGGAGTGCAACTACAGCATGTTCCAGGTGATACTTGTGGGCCCCAACCAAGCCCTCCCAGGGGAGGAGAAGTTATCTATGAGCCTTTTCATCCTCCATCCTGGTCTCCTGAGGCTCTTGCTGTACAGTCAGATCCTCAGGATTTAAGCAGATCTGGGCTTTATTTCCAACATGCTTCTGTGCCCTATGCTCCTCACCCTCCCTCCAGGCCTCAAACCTCTCCTCAATCTCGGTCTGAAGCCACCTTCACTCCCACAGCAGCGGGCCTTCAGCCTTCTGCCTCTACCTTTGAGTATAGACCAAGGGATATCCAAGATGTAGTCTCATCAGCCATTAGGCAGGGATTGGCTGAAGGCTTCAAGCAAATTCTTCAACCTCTGGAAAGGGTTCAGGCCCTTCTCCCTTCTCAATCTATAAGTTCCTTGCCTCATCATCCTGATTTACACAGGCCTCAGGACCCCAGGGTCCATTCTTCTCTACCAGAATGGGAGGAGGTTGATGAGGAAGGAAGGCCTTCACCATCTGAACACAGTTACTCCTCTCATTCAGAATGTGAAGAGGGTGAGATTTTTGACCAAAATCTTTCAGAGGAAGAGGATTCTCGCCCAGAGCAGACATCCTCTGCATTGGTTTTCAAACCTACTCTCTTAAGTCCATTACTCAGCAAGGCCTTGGTCACTGCCAAGCTGTCACCAGAGGAAGTGGCTCCCGAGCCACAAGGAAATCCCTCTAGCCAAGGGGATTCGCTCTTCTCCAAGCCTGTAGTGCATGCAGAGGTTTTGCCTTCTCCCATTTTGTTCCTGGACATGGTCAAGGAACAGTGCGCTTCTCCTTTGGCAGGTCCTCGCCCATCTTCTCTAAATAAGCATTTCTACAATGTCAGCACAGCTCTGGACAATGCCCTGGCAGTGCCTTCTGTTGACATTCCAGTTCTGGCCTTGTTCTCATCTTCTGGCACTCCCACGGAGCCAGAAGATATCCTGAAACCGGATGATGAATGTTCCGAACAGACCCTCAAGCGCAATCACCAGGCTGCTGCTTGGGCTGTTCGGGCTTCAACAGCAGCATCCTTCTTCACCAGGGCATCCATACGGTGGCTGCGCCAACTCCAGAATAGATTGCCTGCTTCTGACCTTTGGTCTCACCGAGACCTTAATAAGATTATTGCAGTGGCGGAATTCACTGCGGATGCCACTCTCAATTCCGCCAAATTTGCATCTAGGGCCATGGCATCTTCTGTAGCAGCAAGAAGACTTTTATGGCTCCAAAATTGGCAGGCGGAGTCAGGCCGAAAATGGAAGCTGGCTTCAGTTCCTTTCGCAGGCGATAAGCTCTTTGGCGATGCTCTGGAACCTTATCGCATTGAAACCAGAGATAAACATAAAATTCTCTCTTCCTCTGGGAAGAAAGCCGACTATCGCCCTGCTCCTTATTGCTCTCCTGCCTTTCGAGTGGAGACCTCATCTCGCTTCTCCCGCTCTCACAGGCCATACTCCCAACGCCAAGACCAACGGGTGGAAACATCTGGCAGGCAACAACCTTCTACTGGTAAACAGCCCTTTCAGGGGGGAAGGGGTCGTTCCTTCTGTCGCTCTAAGTAATCCCTCATTCTCCCCACCCATCGGAGGTTGCCTAGCCTTCTTTGCCTCCAAATGGGAGGAGTCAACGACGGACGCCTGGGTGCTCAGCACTATTAGGTCACGGTTACAATTGGATTTCCTAGCCTCACCCCCCAAATTTTTTTTGATCTGTCCTGTGTCTCAGGACATTTCCAGGCAAGCCCTCATGAATCAGACCATTCAGCACCTTCTTGAAATCAGGGCTATTCAACCTGTTCCCCCGTCTCAACGGGGATGTGGGCTTTACTCTCACCTTTTCATTGTTCCCAAAGCCTCAGGGGGGTGGCGAGCCATCCTTGATCTAAAATTTCTCAACCAATTTGTAAAATACAGGTGATTTAAAATGCAGACTCTGCATTCTATTTTAGAGAGCGTTCGGCAGGGCGACCTCCTCTCTTCCATTGATCTCACTGAGGCTTACCTCCACATCCCAATTTGGCCTCATCATCGCCAGTTTCTCCATTTCTGTTATCAGAATACCCATTACCAGTATCGAGCACTTCCCTTCGGCCTCTCATCGGCTCCAAGGGTCTTCACAAAGGTTCTGGCAGCATTGGTGGCATCTCTGCATTCTATTCCAGTGAGGATCCAATGCTACTTGGATGACATTTTGATTCTTTCCTCTTCCATCCTTGCGGCCCATCGGGATCTGCAAATTACCCTGTCATGTCTCCAGAGCCACGGATTTTCCATCAACACCAAAAAGAGCCAGGTCTCTTGTACAACCAAATTGCAACACTTGGGAGCAGTCATCGATACCATGTCGTGCCAGGTTTTCCTGTCCCCAGCTCGTGGAAAGAGCCTTGCAGAGATCATCAGCCAGATCCAACAACATCAAATTGTCCCCCTGTCGCTGTTGTCCAAACTTCTGGGGAAGATGGTTTCCTGTATTGGCATCGTCCCATGGGCTTGGCTCCACTCCCGAGCCCTCCAATGGTTCCTGCTTCCCTACCAACAAGCAGGAACCAGCCACTCATCCATCAAGGCCCCACTCCCGCCACAAATCCAGAGATCTCTTAATTGGTGGCATTCCCTATCTATCTGCAGGGGACTCCTGTTCAGGGACCCAGACAGGCTAGTGACAACCACCGATGCCAGCCTCCTGGGTTGGGGTTCCCATATGCAGGGCCAGATATCTCAGGGCGTTTGGTCCAGATCGGAACAGAACCTTCCCATAAATTGGCTAGAGCTCAGAGCCATTTTTCTGGCTCTCAAGCATTTCAGGCAATTAGTGACTGGCTCTTATGTTCTAGTCCTTACGGACAACATGGCCGCAAAGGCTCATGTCAACCGGCAAGGGGGGACGAGGTCCAAAGCCCTCATGAGAGAGGCTCTACGGCTGGGGTTATGGGCAGAGAAACACCTGTTATCAATCTCGGCGGACCACATTTCCGGGGTCGACAACTCCCAGGCCGACTGGCTCAGTAGGAGCCTAGTCAACCAGGCAGAATGGTCCATTCCTCCATCTCTATTCAGGGATCTTTCCCTCAGATTCGGAACACCGGAGGTGCATCTTTTCTCCACTCCTCAAAACGCCCAAGTCACCAGATTCTTCACCAGGTTTCCTTGCCAGGGAGCGGAGGGGACCAATGCTCTTCGGTGCAGATGGCCCAAGGGTCACCTCTGTGCCTTTCCCCCACTTGCCATCATTCCGGCAGTAATTCGGAAGATGTTGGAGATACATGCAGAGCTCCTCCTCCTGGCACCCTATTGGCCAAGGAGGCCCTGGTTTGCGGACCTGGTCAACCTATCGGTGGCTTCTCCTTGGAGGGTCCCTGCCCATCTAATCTCCCTTCACCAGGGGGTCCTGCTCCACCCAGAGCCCCTGTGGTTCAAGCTGACTGTGTGGCACTTGAGTGGCAGCGGCTAGAGGAGGCTGATCTTCCAGAAAGGGTCATCCTCACTATCCTGGCTTCTCGCAAACCTTCTACAAGGTGCCACCTATGATGCCACCTGGAAGGCTTTTTCCCGATGGTGCCTCAGGGAGGGTCTTTCTCCTGCTTCAGCCCAGTTGGCAGAAGTTCTTAGCTTCCTTCAGCATGGGCTGGAGAAAGGTTTGGCCCCCAACACCTTATGCAGGCAGGTTGCGGCCCTCTCCTCAGTCCTTTCATGGGGTTCACTTCCTTCCTTATCCCATCACACTTCAGTCAGGAGGTTTTCGAAAGGGGCTTCCAACCTGCACCCTCCGGTGGTTCACAGGTATCCTTCCTGGGACCTTCATTTGGTCCTTAATGCCCTTACAAAGCCCCCCTTTGAACCCCTTAGAACAGAGTCATTTCCTGACTCTGAAGGTAGTGTTCCTTGTTGCCATCACTTCTGCCAGGAGGGTTTCCGACCTTGCTGCTCTTTCCATCAGACAGGACCTTTGTTCCTTTCACGATTATAGGGTTGTTCTTCGTCTGGACCCCTCATTTATTCCGAAGGTTAACACCTGGTTTCACAGGTCCCAGGACATTGTTTTGACTGACTTCTGTCCTCTCCCGCACCATGACTTAGAGCGGCAGTGGCACACGCTAGACCTAAGAAGGGCTCTTAGAATATACATTAAACATACTTCCTCCTTCAGGAAGTCAGAAGCCATGTTTGTTTCCTTTTTCCCTTCTCACTTGGGGCACAAGGCCTCTTCTCCTACTATTAGCAGGTGGGTCAGGTCTTGCATTGAGCAGGCTTACAAAGCTGCGGCCCTTCCGGTTCCCCGAGGTCTGACAGCGCATTCTACCAGAAGCGCGGCCACTTCTGCTGCCTGGGCGACCCAAGCATCCTTGGAGGAGATTTGTCGTGCGGCCACGTAGACATCCCTGTCTCCTTTCATCAGACACTACCGTCTGGATACCTTTGCCTTGGTGACTGCAGCCTTCGGCAGACGGGTGCTTCAATGAGTGTTTCCACAGTCGATGTGATGAGCCAGACGAGGACCCGCCAGTGGACATGCAAGCTTTGATATGTCCCATCCTGGGCTCTCGATGCAGCATGGAGGAGAAAGGGCGTTGGTAACGCCCTTTCTATCTATGCTGCGAGAGAGCCCAGCCCCTCCCTTGATTCATCCGGAGAGGGTATGTCATATTTCTGTATTCATTTGTGCTTTCAGAGACACCTTTCAGTCTGTCAAGTATCTTCACCAAAGCTGGGGTCTCTCCCGGGGGCTGGCTTTTATATCTTAGTACAGACTCAGCTATGACATCATAGGAAGGAGTCAACCCATCCTGGGCTCTCTTGCAGCATAGATAGAAAGGGCGTTCACAGTAACTTCTACCAACACCCATTTTCTTTTTTCCCTTCTTGCACAGTGGAAAGATTGCCTAAACAAGGTATTTCTTCTTGAACTGCTTTTCTCTGCAATGCAACTTGTCCCTAAAAAGTGCTAACTGCAAGTTAACAAGCTCAGACTTTAATTAGTTGCTATCTGAAACTGATAAGATCCTAATCAGTTTCATACTAAAGACTTTTGTTTGCCTCCTATGCAATTCCTGCGTCTCAATCCCTGGCATGCTAGGCAAACACCTGGTGCTAGCACATTCTTTTTGGAACGCATTCCCCATTGTGTACCTGCTTACTGTCTTGTAATCCCTTTCTCTCCAATGAAAGTAAATACATTCTGGAGAGAGAGAGAGGTTCCCTGAGGATGGGCTCTAACACGAGTCCGAAAGTTTGGAAGAATAAATCTGACAAATTATTGACAAATTATTGACAAATTCAAATTGGATCCAGCAACATTATCCCGGGACACATATTGTGTATTTGCTTTCATTATATTCATTGTGAATATAAGTACAAATAACATTTTTTCTTGCAAATTATCCAGTGCCGGGTGAACATTCCAAATGATTTGTCCTTTTACTAGGCTTTTTGTGAGTCAAATTCAGGAAAACTTCCCTGCTATTTGGGTTCATCTGGCTGCTTGAGGTTATATTTTTCTGATGCTGTACAGCAAAGGAAGTAAAATTGTGAGCACGATAGTGGTCATGTGACTTTTCACTTAGTGACAGTTTTGCTTAATGACTGGATTGCTGGTCTTAATAGTGGTTGCTAAATGAGGATTACCTATAGTTGATATGCACTATACACATCATCTGAAATAATAGAAGCAGCACTTTTGATGATAAATTAGCATTGTAGTATGGGCTCACATACTGAGGCTATATTCACATAGTGTACTGAATCACAGATCTTCTATATTTTAACTAGTATGTGATGTGAACCTGGAGAGGTGGTGAACATGGTTCAGTTAACCATCAATAAGCATGTCATGTGAACACAGTAATTGAGCGACAAAGTAGCAAATGCTTTCTTATGTATAAATAGGAAATAATTCCAGGCATTTTGCCTATCATAACTGATAAAAGTTTCCTTGCAGTATGTTTAAGAAGCACTACCTAGATCTCTGTAATTACATGGCTAGACTTTCGCTGCTCCAAGAAATGGAATGATATCATCTTTTGTTCCATCATTTTTAATGATTTTTTAAAATTTATCTCTCAATCTAATCTAATTTTTCTCTTTACTAAAGACTTCACATTTGGCCATTAGTACCACTGTGACCTTTTGTCTGTCTCTTTCCGTGTCATGATGTCCAGATTCTTCTTACCTTTTTTCTATGTTCTTCCTCCAAGTAATTGCAATTTACTATAGTTTAAATATACTGCTAGCTCCACCTGTATCTCATTCTGAATCCCTTCGTTAAAATTTTATTGTATTTTTCACTTAATCTCAACCCCACCGTATTAAATCCCATTATGTTGGGGCCCTTAAAAGCTGACTCTGTTGCCAGGCCTGGGATTAATGTGTTTGTGAGGTCACTGTTGTGTTCTTATTGTTATGGTTGGTTTTAATGCAGAATGTCATATTTGGTATTTTTTAAAACTATTTTATTACTTATTTATTCAATTTGTATGCAACCCATCTTAACAAGTAATTCTTGGTGACAAACAAATTGAAATAAAATGAAGACAATTGTAATAGTAGAAAAATTAAAATACATACCAGTGAAGAAAATATATCCCATAATCACAACCAGGAAACAGGTTCCTGCATATACTCAGAGGTTCCTGGCCCAGAACCAGGTCTTTAGAGCCTTGCCAAAGGCCAGTTGGTTGAGACCATCCTGATCTCCTAAGAGAGATAAGGTGTTGATGGGGTTTATTGTGGAATGAACAATAAAAATTGGAATAGAACTCCCTACCTAGTGAAAACCTTTGGAAAATCTTTATTTGCATTTCCATAAATTAATGTTCATATTTGGGTGGGGAGTAACAGAACTAAAATGGATATGCCTATACACATAACAAACTAGAAAATTCTAGATATTTGGAACTTCAAATTCTATCAGCCCAAGCTGCAAAGAATTTTTATAATTTTACTCACAGGCAAATGGTCTCTATAACTCCTGATACATACAAGTGATTTTAAGGGGGGAGAACCCTACTTATGTGATAAATAATAAAGCTGAAGTGGTTTGCAATATTTATTCTATCTACAGTTTAGGTGCATGCAATAACATGCATAAAGTTCTCAACTCTATTTGTATGACTAACAATATATGCATGGAAAAGATTTCTTAGAAATGACAATTTAGCTTTGGGGAAATAATTGTAGGTCATTTTGCAATATTTTGCAATATTTTAGTTTGATTTTTGGATCTTAAAGCACCAGTAACTTCAAAAATCCTGCTCAGCCTTAGGAACTTACACATTAACATTTATTTTAGTTCTTGGCTAAATGTCTTTGCAGAAAACTATAGGTGTGCACGTATGAATGTATTGTCATGACTTTTTAAGTAGAATGGAATATAAGTTTTCATTTCACCAAAGTTTTGCAAATGATTGAAACCTAGGTTCCAGCAAAGTACTGGATTTTAAGAGGGAAATGTTGTTTGAGGTGATTCTACTGTGTCATATCCTAGATGAGAGACATTAGTATATTAGTATTAAATAATTGGGCTTTTCTGATTTGCTGCCACTCTCCAGCAGTGTTGGCACTAGAACTCTCAGAATGTCTAATTCACATGACCAACAGAGTGCTATAAATTGTGACGTGTCATAAATAACATGCTAGTTGCCAAGCATCTGAATTTTCATCACATGATCATGGGGAGGCTGCAACAGTTATAAGTGTGAGAAATGGTTCTAAGCAAAAGTTGTGTGGCCTTACCTAGTTTTAAAATGTATGGTGAAAAAACTAGTGTTTCTAAAACAATTTCTGATAATTTCTCTGTTAGGATATATATCTTAACATTTATAGTTTAAAATATGTTTTAGCTCATCTTTAAAATGTTTCATATCATTCGTGAAGTGTTATTTGATTACTGCTTTGAAAGCAATGATTCTCTTTGTGAAAAATTACATTTAATTTGTTCTAATTTGATTTCTAGAGATTATGTAGTTTAGAAATTTTGGATAATTTTAGTAAAACAATACTTAAAGAGCACACAGATTTTTAATAAATGAGGGAACTAGTTTAAAATATTTCCTGTCACATAAAACACAATTAAAATGATATCTTAATGGATACAACTATAGGTAGTCCTTGCTTACCAACCACTATAGGGACTGGCAACTTCATCACTAAATGTTATCATTAAGCAAGATATTACACTTAGTGACAGCAGTTCTTCAGTTCAGGATATCCTATCTAGCTTTTAGATGAAGATCCACCCTAATCCAAGCATTCCCAGCTTGGCCTTTCCCAGCTCTGAGCCTTGATTCATCCAAGGTAATACATTGACTTCAAGTACTCCTCCCTTCCTCCCATGTCTGCCTTTTTGGTTGCTCTGCCTAGTGGCTCTTCTTGATAGTGGTAGTGCTGTCTGCATTGTTGCGGCTGAAGTAGAGGCCCAAGGCCTTCAGCAGTCTAAACCCATCACTGCTACCCCTGGACCTCTTTTTCAGCCCCAGTATCACCACTGTTGCCACCACTGTAAAGGAGTGCTGCCTCAAGTCCTGTGCTGTACCAGCCACCTCAGTGTCATGGTGCAAAGCCCCAACTATCTCAGCCCCAACCACCCGCTTTGCCAGCCCCCAGCGTGGCGTGAAGTCCCATCTGCTCCAGCTGCAGCTGTTCCAAAACCATGGTGTGAAGCTCAAGCAATACCAATATCTCTGCCCTGCTCTCTGCCATGCCTCCTGTCCTATGCCCCCAACTGACTTTTGTCTTCTGCTTCTCCTGAGGAATGTCTGGCCTGGCACTTGGTGAAGTAACTGCCGGCCACATGAGGCCTTCTTCCCAAAGCCATGCATGGATTACCTAGGGACTTCTTAAGGCTGCATCTGCCTCATGAAAGGGCCAGGCTGAGTCTACCTCATGACCAGTGAAAGGAAGAAGAATGTGAGGAGGTAGCAGGGTAAGCAGAATGGAGGGTGGAAGGGGTGCAGGGTAGAGCACAAAATAGCAGGAACAGTGGAGTGCAGTGGTGAGAGTACAGGGCAATGGGGGTGAAGTGCAGGGGTGGTGGTAAAAAGGAGGGTGATAGTGGGAGCAAAGTGCAGGGTGGCTAAAAGGGTAGAGATGTAGGCAGGTGAAGGGAGTTGAAGCATACCTTCTGAATATAAATGCAGCAGGGCTATCAAGTGTCTGAATTTTGAGGACTTGATTGCAGGACATTGCAACAGCCATAGCTTCAAAGACAAGCCCTAACCATTTCTTCAACTGTTTTCTTGGGCATTAGGGAAATGGTTTGCTATTCCATATTCCAGAATGTTATTTAGGTAGGTGGTGCTCCTTCTAAATACTAATCAAGTCTGACACTATACTTTTTTGTTTTAATAAACTTAATATTACCAATTGCTGTAACAGTATAATCAATCTAAATATGGATGAAATATAAAATAGAGAATACCTTGTACAGAATGTGGTATAATTAAATGTGTAAAAATAGTCAAATGAAAAATAAGTAAAGGTTGGAGTAATTCCTTTTGGAATGTGGTGCTATTGCTTTTGGAAATGGTGTATCTGGTGTAATTATTCCACCCATACTTCATACTGATGAATAGACCTTATAAAATTTCTCATCTGTTATGTTTTAAAAATGTAGGTAGGCATAGTTTTAGAGCAATTAGAATGAGAGAGAAGTACTGCTTGGACTGTGAGTAGACTGAGGTGATAAAGCAACAGGATGCTTTACTGTCTTGATGTAGGCTGCAAATATTAATCAAGAGCAATTTTAGGATCTATGAAGGGAATTGAAATGACTGCTTTTGCTTTTGCAGTGAATATGTCATCCACACAGGTAGTTGCATAAGACTGTTTGTGCTGCATCCACCCACATAGAATTATGTCTGTGGGTGAACATCAAGATTTATATTCTCTGCAGTGGTCTGTTCTCCTCACATCTAGTACTTAAACATAGTTTCTGCATTAGATTGTTGTACAAAAGACTATTACAAAAGACTGCCCAGATTACTTAAAATTACATGCCCTTTAACTTGACATGAATTAACTCTTCATTTTCCAGGCATATACTGTTCTAAAATTTCTTATTTATAAAAGAAGGGATAAAGAATGTATCTCTGTTAGTGTTAAACTTAACCAAACTAGAACAAATGCATATATATCTATCAAGAAGAATAA
This sequence comes from Notechis scutatus, assembly GCF_049901735.1. Taxonomy (NCBI): domain Eukaryota; kingdom Metazoa; phylum Chordata; class Lepidosauria; order Squamata; family Elapidae; genus Notechis; species Notechis scutatus. The sequence goes on along the minus strand of NC_142009.1, from coordinate 130,054,857 downwards.
GGGAGGGAGGGATGGAGGGATGGAGGGAGGGAAGTGGAAAAGTCTAGCCCTCATTTTTATTAAATGAATTTCACTGTGATTTTAATATTACTTCACTGTAAATAGCTATTGCTAGCATATTATGGTTCTACCTGAATCTAGCAATCTGTGTATTATTTTGATTTTGATTCTAACCCTTCAAATAGCAATATTTCCACAGTGCTTTACAACCCCCTCTAAGCAGTTTACAGAGTCAGCATATTGCCCCCAATAATCTGGATCCTCATTTTACTGACCTCAGAAGGATGGAAAGCGGAGTCACCCTTGAGTTGGTCAGAATTGAACTCCTGACTGTCAGCAGAGTTAACCTGCAAAACTTCATTTTAACTCCTGTGTTACCACAACTCCTTGTGAAGCCTTGTCAGCAAGGGCAACATTGAGCAATAACTTTATTTATTTATTTATTTATTTATTTATTTGATTTCTATAGTCGTTCATCTCAACAAGTGACCTACTTCTATTAGCTGAACTTTACAAATTTAATTACAAATTATCTGATAACTGTTAAGGGTGTGCAGTTTACTTTGTATCCACATCCCCAAGTTGTCCGATGTATTCAAAAGGCCAGAAATAATTCATAAATACATATCTACATCTGAGCATTAATTATTATATAATAAAATTTGTGACTGAATTACAGTGGTGGAAGTAAACTTTGTTGAATTTGACCTACCCTCTCAATATCATTTCTTCAATATGGCTGTTAATATTATTTGCATCTACACCAGGTTGGGTGATTTCTTTATCTGGCAGTAAGGAATTATTTTATACAAAGTAATATACCTTGGTTAATAAGAACAATGCATCAAAAACAAAAATGAAACTATAGAATTAGAAAAATGTTTAGTTCACAAAATCTCCATAGGAGCTATTAGTTTGTTATCTCTGTTAGTGATAACTATCTGTTTAAGTTTTTACAGTAAATAAAACATTTAAAAATAATTTCATTTCAAGCCCATATAGAACAGGGTAACCAAAAGGAAGATGATCAGATCTTTTTGAACTGGGAACAAAATAACTTATTCAGGCAACATTATAAAGTGAGAAAAAATGTGCTAAAATTATGAGACTTATCCCATATAAGATATTTAAAAAATCAAACAGCACTTGTTTTCATTGAGTTAAAATATTTACAACTCAAAACAATTTGAAGAATTATTTTGATTTGAACTGTCAAAATAATCAGATTCGAAGTGACATTTGAGACACTTGAGAAAGAATAATCTGACTTAGATTCAAAGTATCAAAGCACATCATTTTTTATCTTAAAAAGAGGATCTTCTAGGCATATACACATAGGAAGAAAAAACTTTTATCACCCGGATTAATGTATTGGAGGATGTTCTAACCTAGCACTTCAGCTGAAAGTTTGCCAAATCACAGCATCCCTTTAAAATTTGCACAGACCTACAGTTAATCAATACTTGGGATAGGTCTTCAACCAAACCAAACCAAACCAAACCATTTATTTATTTATTTATTTATTTATCAGTTATTTTAATAATTCTCCCATTTGTCCCTCACTGAATGGCAAGAAAATCCACATAAAACAAGAAAATATATTTTGAGTGAATAGTAGTTTTTTAAGAAATAAGCCCAATTAGACAGTGAGGTCTTCAGGCTCACTTTCAGTTAATTAGAAATGACCCACATTTTATTTTATTTTTTAAATGAGTGAAAAGGAAGATTAGCTTTTTCTGCAAATCAGTCCCAACACTGGAAAATGTCACCCGCTTCCTAGCATCATATTTTTGTTTTGTTTGTTTTTTTATGGAAAAAGGCTTCAGGTCATGTGCAAATATATATTGGGAGTGCTGCTAAAGCTAATTTATAAGGCTGCATTTTTCTCTATCTAGAGGTGGAGACAAAAGCTAAAGGATGTCCTTTAACTGGAATATAGCTGATTTTTCCCTCATGCCCTTCTGAAAAAGAAGTTGAAATGCCCACTATTTAGAAACAAGGATTATGCCGAACTAAAATAGGGACTGGTAACATTTTTGTAGCTGAATGCTGCACTTATTAATGTTATTTTCTTTAACAAACCTGGAAGGAATTAAAGCAGAAGTTCTTCTTTTTGTCCTATATTTCAGTGTCGTGGATAGAGCTGAATTTTAAAAAGCTAAAAAAGAATCTATTTTACTTTTTATAAACCTTGTAAAATTGGGAAGAAGACCGAGGCATCTTAGAGGTAAAAAGAAAGTGGAGGGACAAGGAAACTCACTAGTTACTTGTGACCTAAGAATTGTGTACTCTCTCACTGAAACATGCATCTAGCAGCATTTTGAGGACTGCAGATTCCAACATGTCACAAATATCTACAGAATGAGAAAATTATTTACGCTGTGACTCTTGAAAAATGCCTTTGGAAAATAATATTTTAAAAAGAAGTAATTTAGAAAATTTGGTAGGCTTTCAAAGCTTGCATTAAATGGTTTACTAAAGAAAGCCCAATCTATTTTTAGTTCATACAGATGCAAATGTGTTACCAGTGTGCCGGTATATGGTGGAGATATAGAAAACAAAGTCTTTAGGGATCCATTTATTAGATGAAACCTATTTACTGATGTTCATCTCACAGTTGTCTAGAAACTATGACTCTTCTGTTTCATGTAAAAATAGCTGCATAATATAAAATGTTTATAAACTTCTGTAGATGTCAAAAAGCTATGACAAACTACAATAAGCTTGGTGCTAGTACATATCCAGCATCGCTGTTGACCGGACTGTACTTTTATTATTGCCTCATGTTGAGGTAATTCCCCGTTAGGAGAATGAGCGCATACAGGGAGACATATTTGAGAGGAGTGTTTGAATAATACACACAGAGCACACAGATACACTGTACAGTAAATGTAGGTTTTTACTTCCAGAAAGGTTTAAGCAAAGTCCAAAATAAGCAATCCAAAGTCATTCACAAGTTAAATCAGTCAGTTTTCAATCCAGGGATAATCCAAATATCAAAGTCCAGTGTCAAAAAACAGTTCAGTATCAGACTTACATTAAATCCAGAAAATATCAGTCAATTAGGAAAAATGGAGGAACGGCAACACTTTCCAACAGAAGGAAACAGAGATACTCACTCAGACGCACTCTCTTCTGAGACTAAGACTAAAACAATCCAGGTTTCTGGCTCCATCTTATGGCCCTTTGAAAAACCACACCCAATTGCAGTTTTTGCAATCTCATAGTACGAAAATGTTTATTCTGGTTTATATATTTCTAACCCAAATACCTGTTAGGTGACTTATATTCCTAACACCTTATGTGACTTTATGATTGTATCGTACCTTTACCTATATAGGTAAGAGAAAATAAAAGAAAACTGAACGCTATTCAGCCTAAAACACATGAAGCATATGTATTGAGTTTATTTGTGCTACATTTTCTTCAATAAAGAATAAACAGAACAACTTTATTTTTATTTATTTTATTTTATTTATTTTGTCAAGTGATTATAAGGTAACAGGTATAAGTATAACATAGTTATGAATACATGAAATGGATACATATAAGAAAAATAAAAAGAAACAATAGGACAGGGACGGTAGGCACGTTGGTGCACTTATGCATGCCCCCTTGGTGAGCTTATGCATGAATTAGAATAAAATTTTATTGATTAATTTTTTTATGCTGTACATCTTCCCTACAGGGTAACTGGGCAGCTTACAGGTTGTAAAATAGTTAGAAGTTAAAAGACTAAAACAACATGAAATTATATTATTAAGTATATTAAAATGGAAGTAAGAGAGCTAAGAATTGGATGTGATGGGGATGATGAGGTCTTCTTACCTCATCAGTCACCTCTATATTGCTGACAGACCCTCTTGAGGCTTCAGGTCAGCTGGCAAAGCCAGGTTGTGATACCCTTCCGGAAAGCCAAAAGGGAGGGGGCAGTTCTCACCTCCAGAGGTAGAATGTTCCACAGGAATGGGGACACAGCAGAAAAGGCTCTTCTCCTTGACTCCGCCTGCTTCAATTCCTTCAGGCTTTAGGGTCCAGTTAAGGGATCAAATGCTGCACAACATAAAAGGCCTTCCTAGCCATGACTGTCACCTGCTCTTTGAGCAGGAATTGTGAATCCAGGAGGACCCCCAAGTTATGCATCAGATCTGTGTGTGGTAGTGCAACCCTAGAGTTAATGATGATAAACAATCACATCCAGAGGTTTCTTACGCCCACAGCCATTCTGCCTTGTCTGGATTCAGCTGAAGCCTGTTGCAAGACAGAATATCTATTGAATCCAAACCTTTCATTAAAATGACAAAAAACAATATTGTGCCATCACAGAGCAAGTGTAATGGATGTTTGCATTTTCAAGCAAATAATCCATTCAGAGAAAATCAAGAACACCATAGTTCAATCCTGAGGTACAGCTCCTCTTCTGTTGGCATTGTTGGATTTAAACCGAGAAGGGGATAATTGATATTCATTGAGAGACAAAGCTGAAAAATCTTATATAAAGCACAATGTTTTCAATCTACTTTGTAGTGTATGTGTGAATTCTACTTTTAAGTTTGTTTCAAATAATGGCAGTAAACAATAAGTGATCTTACAGAGTGTTGAGCCCCTCTTGGCCCATGCTATACTGTGAAACTGAATTCTATGGCTTTGTCATTCAAAATGTTACTGAAGTTTTTCAGGAGAGAGTTGCCTAACGTTGATTATTTTTGTTTCTTGTTTTTCAGCTTTATGAATTTGTAAAACATATGATACATTTACAATAAGAAACAATGAATAAGTACTTTTATCAGTACTTTGTAACGTTCAGAGTGGATATTAGGGTATGAATTATTTGTCTCCTCTATGGTTTGTTCCAGTGGTGGGATTCAATTTTTTTTACTACCGGTTCTGTGGACGTGGCTTGGTAGGTGTGGCAGGGGAAGGATACTGTAAAATCTCTAGTCAGAGGTGGTATTTGCCGGTTCTCCGAACTACTCAAAAAGTCCGCTGGTCAGAACCTGCTGAATACCACCTCTGGTTTGTTTGAAATAATCTTATGTCTAGAAGTATTAGCAAATATCTATTTATTCTTGTAAAAATTCATGTGCTACATACAGAAATAAGGTTAAAAATACTGTACATCACTTCCATCTCAGTCTTGAATCTAGAAAAGAATGTTTGCTTCTATATAATACAAAGGATTTAAAAATATAATGTATGAAGACCAACCAAAACATGGTTGACAAGAGACTGTAGCTATACCTGTTACTTTTGAAATCTTTGACCCTGTTAGTCTTTTCTTACAGTGAAAGTATGATAAATACTATTATATACAGACCTGTAGTGGTTCTCGTACTTCCAGCAAACTATTTTATAGAGAATTATTAAGCATAATCCTTCAAATAGGTTTGGCCTTAGGTTTCAGCAGTCAAACTTGCAGTATGCATGTGGGGAAAATTCAAATAATTCAAACTGTTGAAATAAGAGTCATCATCTTGGCATTACTATACAAAGGACGAAAGATTCATTTTGTAAAAAAAAAGAGAAGAACAGGATGAAGTATCTATAAAAGTTCTAGTGGTCAAAGATTGTGGGCAGTGGTTAGTCCTTGTTTCTGATTAAGAAAGGCAGGAACAAAGCTGGTAACATGTTATGAGGGCAAGCTGATCTCTCTGCTAAGGCAAGAAAATGAAAAGCTCACAACAGTATACTTTTAACTCTATATGGCTAACCACTGAGAATAACAGCTGAGAGAAATTGTTGGGATCCATATACTCCTGGTGGGTAGCATTGGAAGACTTCCAGCTCTTAATCCCTTTCTTAAAATCATAGCTGCACTATATCATTTTTCTTAAATGCCTTGAAAGAAGCAGGGCAGGTTAGCAATCGTCCTAAGAAAAACAGTTCTTGCAGGCTCTATTAAAATAAAAGTACTTCATATTTTAAATAAAACCACTGTTTTAATACCAGTTAAACTTGGTAAATAGGAGCATCATTCCATCTGTAATTAGCATAACCCCTGACATCAAAAAGGGGCATAGCTTTCAGCGCTAAGTGTTGAAAAGTTTGAAAGTCCATAAGGGATGCATTTAGAAGGTTGATGAGAAATCTTGATTTAATTTTAACTATGTAACTTTGGCTTCCATTAAATTATTCCTGAATGAGACATATTACTACAAATTGAGCTTTTCCCAATTTAATTTTGTTTAGTTTTGTTTTTAATAGTATATACTTAGTGGTCAATGACTGCGGTAAATACTGTCCAGTAACAAATTCTGGCCCAATCAGAAACATAAAACTTGTCATTTATTATTTATAATTTTTTTTGGTATTTTTTTTTCTACTGTGCATTCCAAAAATGCACTCTGATAAAATGCATGTCTCTTTTACATTGTGTATGTGTGTGCGTTTGAATCCTGTATGTAGATTAATACTAATTAAAATAAACCAATCATGGCAAAGTTTATGGATGGTTGTAGATACCTCCAGAGTGTTCAATCTGCTGCTCTTGAGTTATCAGAAATCATATTTAAATTAGTATTTTGAAATCTTTAGTGTTTACTTATGTTGCAGATGTCTCCATTCTCTGATTTTGGACATAATGAGTCCCTATGGACTATAAGACAATTTATCCTTTATCTTTCCTATGAGATGTAGATGGAAAAAGGACTCTAAGAAAATGTGTCCATCATGGCAACCTTCTATATTTTTTGTTCCCCAATTGGAAAAGGGTAGAGATGGCCTTGCTAAAGCTTAGGAACTTCATTTTTTTTCCCCTTCTGGCTTTTTTCCTCAGTTTAATTATGAAACTTAAGAGCTGCCTGGTTGATGGAAGAAAGGAAACTTTATTGTTCAGCAGGATAGCAGGGTTTTTGGGGGTGTTGTTTTATTTGGTGGAATTTCACAAATCTATTGGGATATGTAACATGGAAGTATAAAAATGTCTTCAACTGCATCTTGAGAATAGTAAAACTATCATATATAAGTGCAGTATGAACCAACCTATCTGAATCCATACAGAAACCCATCCATTTATGGCTCCTTTGTAATCTTCTCTCAACTGTCTTCTGTTTGCATGCACAGACTGCAGATAGCCAGGACCAGCTTATGACGCAACCACATGAAGCTGAAGAAAAGCAGTTACAGGTAGTCCTCAACCAACAACCATTCGTTTAATGACTGTTCAAGTTATAATGGCATTGAAAATAGGGGGCTTATGACCATTTTTCACACTTACAGCAGGGGCGGGATTCTACTGGTTCTGTCCAGCTCTGTAGAACCAGTAGCTCTGAAGAGCAGCAGACATAGAACCGGTTCTATGTCTGCTGCTGTTTTGGCCCACCCGCCCGCCTGGGCTCTTACCTGATCTTTATTTCCTGGTTTTTCAACTGCAGCTGCTTTGCGCGGCACAGCTACGGTTGAAAAACCAGGAAAAAAGTGCTTTTTCAACCACTGCGCACCCGCACGCAGCGCTGTTCAGCTGTCCAGGCAGCAAGCTGATGACGATTCACGCTTGCGCCATGTGCAAATCGTAAATCACAGAACCGGTAGTTACACTGGTCGGATCCCACCCCTGACTTACAGCCCTTGCAGCATCCCCATGGTCAAAATTTGAGTGCTTGATAATCCTGATTTATACTTATGATGGTTGCAATATCCCAGGGTCACGTGATTACCCTTTGCAAACTTCTGACAAGCAAAGTCAATGGGGAAGCCAGATTCACTTAACAACCATGTTACTAACTTTACAACTGCAGCAATTCACTTGCAACTGTGGCAAGAGAGGTTGTAAAATGGAGTAAAAGTCACTTAACAACCACCTCACTTGGCAAACAGAAATTTTGGGCTCCATAGTGGTTGTAAGTTGAGGACTGCCTATACTTTATTGATCCAGTGATACCCTATATTCATGTGGTACCCTATATTCATCAAACCTGTTGTACAGCAGCTCTTTTACTGGATTTGCAGCACCCTAGTACTCTACAACTAAATTCTGAATAGCTAATTTCTATTTTCTGGGAAACAGAACCAATGGAGCTACATTTAGACTTTGCACATTGGAATCAAATAATTGAATCAAAGTGTCCAGGATCAGCTTTGTGATGTTTTAGGTGTAAAATTCATTTTCATTGTTCAAGTTATGCATTGATAAAAAGGTCTAACATTTAGTATCTATTGAAAGAAATGTTAATCATAGCTTAAGCTTTGATATACAAAAACCTATTCAAAGCAGACATGGCCTATAAAGTAGAAGGAAACCTTTATGTTTCCAGGAAGTGTGCAAGTCTCAGATCTTCCTCCTAATTAATCCCTAGGTTCTCATTATATTGTGCCCACCTCTTCACCTCTTCTCCTACACCATCCCAAGTTACATCGTATTAAATACTGTGTCAGCTCGACCTAAATGAGAATAACAATTCTAGATTCCCTAGCAATGTAAAATCTACTTTAATATTTCTAACTACAGAGGTTAAGAACATTGAATACAAAACAACCTGAGAAAGTATTCAGCAAGTGGGGGTTATGGAAAACATTTATTAGATTTTTTTATCCTTTATTGTTTTTATAAATAACTCAAGATGGCAAATATACCTAATGCTCCTTCCTCCTGCTATTTTTAGTTGGTTTACTTTATTGTCATTGCACCTTGTACAACGAAATCAAACACACAACAACATGATTAATGATTGGTAAGAACATAGTGAAGATATTGGACAACAACATTGCAAGTTCCAATGGCACTAGAGCATAGCTAGATCCCCAAATGACCCCCCTAAATCTCTAATTTTTTTAAAAATAATCTCATATGATTCTCTATGACAGTTTCAGTTATTGTCAGGTTCAAGAGACTGCTGATAAAGCTAATCTTTTGATATGTTCTTACATACATCATAGGTAAAGGTAATTTCAATTTTATAAAGATCTTTTGTGCATGTGAGCACAGGTCTTCCTGTCAGTCTTGATTCCTGGTTCCCCCTGTTAAGTCTATGCGGGTATTCTTGGCAATGTTTTTCTAAACATTGCTTTCTTCGTAGGACAGAAAAACAACATTTGGCCCAAAATCTCCCAGCTAAAGTGCTACTCTCATATAGCAATCACACAATATTTATTCTCCATACTGACATTTCAAATTTTATTAACAATGAAATTCTATATTGGCATCTTTTAAAAAGATAACCAAAACATTGCTAAACTATATTATAAATTCAAAACTACTATTTCCTTTTCTGTAAATCAAGCAGATCGAATAGGCGCATATGTTGGGAAAAGCTCAGCTGAATCTCTTTTTTTGTTTTTATGTATATGTGGAAACGCCCACCAAATCTTGTAGATTTTCTTTAATTTGAATGACTTGCTACCGTGAATAGAAAGTAGCTCAAATTAGTTTAATCTGAGTAGACAAATTTACTCTGTGTTTATGGGTAGGCTTATGCTTGTTTCCTTCTTTATAAAAGGAATATTTGTCAGCAGATAGTCATTTTTTTCAAGGATTGTCCAAGCCCAGTTTAAAGTAAGAAAGTACCAAGAGTCTTGAAGTTTTCTATCAACTTGTTGGTATGCCTAAAAGTTACAAGTCACAATTTTCCCTCTATTATAAGAGTTACTACTGTACATTCCCATTTCAGTTAAATTTACTATTTCTAAATACAAAAATAGGTGTATACAACATGTAAATGTCACGAAAATCAAGTATTTTATTCTCATATGGTAATCTTTTTGTCTAAGAAACCATCCAAATTGTGGTTAAATAATGGTGTTAGAAAAATAAATCTTGAATTCTTTGTTGTATCTCTACAAAAGTACATTTCACTATCAGTTCCTGAAGAATAAGAGCGTGCTATTTCATTCACATTCTTCTGAGCTTCCCATCACCATCAGATTAGTCATTGTAGAAATAATATTATACTGGCAAGGACTTTAGTCTCTTCCGGCACAGATTTTATCTTCTTGGGATTCATTATATTTCTGCAGGGAATGCCTCCTGTTGTAATAACCTAACAAGAATTGGTAAATGAGAAATTGGCCTTGGAGCACAAGCATCTCATGAGGCTAATTTACTCTTTCCTTTAGCCTAACAAAAGCCGCTATTCCCGAAAGTAACCAACATTTTACAAATGAAAATTCTCATGGAATAAAGAGCTCTTTAACTGCACTGTATGATTTCTAGTATCTATGCTGGATATCTGCAGTAGGATATTATCAACTATGCAAATACTTTTTTTGCAGAAATATTATTTCTATATTTCAAAATATAAAGGCCCATGAAAATAATAATAAAAATAATAATTCCCACACACACAATTTTTTTGGCCTTTTGCATCTCAGTTCTAAGCAATACCTTAGAGATTAATAAGATGCAAACAATGTTTATTTCTTTTACAGGACCTTTTATAGAAATCATACTAAGCTTAATTAGATTCTTGATGAGAAGATCAAGTTCAGACGATAAGTTGAACATTGCAAACTATTCACAGATATTGTGAATACTGTATTTCCTATTGTTTAAGCCACTGTTGGTTACATTCTTCTTGCTGATGCTCAATAGGTGGACCCTAATTGTTTGTTTGTTTGTTTATTTTCCACCCATCTTACTGTCAAGAGATTCTGGGCAGATTACAGCATCATAAAAGCAAAAGTACAAAACATTAAAGCATTAAATATTAAAATGAACAGATGAGATGAGATGTTACCGTGATAAGGCAGAATAGAGACACTAGCTAAATCGGGAAGGCTCATATAGGGGTTGTATGTGATCTGAACATGGACTAGTTGTAAATGTAGTAGTTGAAGTTGTTGCTGCTTTGGTCAATCATGCTACCCTCAAAGCAAGCTTCATTGAGATAAATGCTCAAGTGTTGCAATTTCAATCAAGAATGCAGCACTTTGTGTACCAAGGAACTGAGATCCATGTTAAAAATGTATCTGAAAGTGAAGGCTATATTTTAGTAGTACCACAGTTATTTCAGCAAACAAGTACTTGGAGGCTCTCTACACCTAGTAGTACACTTAAGGATGGACTGGAGATTGAGAGGGTCCCATTAGAGAGATTCTAAATGCAATGCAGAATTCAGCAGCAAAAACATGCTGTTGAACGAGGGGTGACTTGATCACAGTGTTCCAATATTTGAGGGGTTACCACAAAGAAGAAGGGGTCAACTTATTTTCCAAAGCACCACAAGGCAAGTTAAAAAATAATAGATAGAAACTAATCAAGGAGAGGAGCAACCTAGAACTAGGGAGAAATTTCCTAACAATGAGAAAAATTAACCAGTGGAACAGCTTGCTTTCAGAAGTTGTGGGTGGGTGCTCCACCATTGGAGGCTTTTAAGAAGAGACTGGACAGCCACATGTCTGGAATGGTATAGGTATAGCTTGAGCAGGAGGTTAGACTAGAAGACACCCAAGATCCCTTCCAGCTCTATTATTCTGTTATTGTTTTTTAACTGACAGAGCTGGAAAGTAAGAGAGTATTACTGTTTTTGAAATCTGGTACTGATGCATATGGTAGCTTTTGCAATAAGTAAGAAATAATCACTATGTAAACATGGAATTGAGATACCTACAATTCATTTGTTGATTGGGGTTGTTAAATTTCATACAGTTCCTGTCTCTTCAGGTAATTTTAACAATTCAGAAATTTTACCAAAACAAGTTTAGTGAAGTGTCATTAGAAAGCAGTTTTGTGTAACCCTTGGTTTATTTGGTATGGTGCTTGAATTTTTGATATACACTTGGCATGGCTCGTTTGATTAAAAATAAAAAACAGTATTTACCAATATCCTGAAAAGATAAAGGCCATGACTACTTCAGCTAGAAATGGACTATATCTAGGACTTTAAATACAAAATGTCCTCAAGCTTCTGGAGGCAATGGTCATGAAGATACTTGTCTGATGCAACTTGTTACCTACAGTGACAGAAATCAAATATAGTTTGGCGTTGTAAACTTAGACTGTCCTGAACTGAATGCTTTTGTAGCTGGAAAATACTCTCTATTATATGTCTGCTTGTTCCAATATCCTATGTATGACTTAAATTGGAGTTTCTGGAATTATTCTAATATTTTTTGCCATTATACAACAGTATTGTAAAGATGGCTCCATTGAAATTTTTTGCCATGGAATTTCTAAAACTAATTCTGATCAATTAGAAAATAAGATAAAACTTTTGAAAAGCCAAAGGGTGTGTGAATGTAGAGATGGTACAATTAAAACAAAAAACATTTTAGTGTTTAGTTCTTTGGAAAACCTAACATTGATTGTGCTATGATACAAGTTTAGAATTGATTTTTAGCATAAATATTAACTAGATAGGAAGATGATGAATAAAAAATAATCATGGAGGAATATTTTATCTATTGTTTAACCTAAAATGCGGTATAGAAAGAATTGCTAAGAAGAAAGTAATGTTACATGCATAGAATGTGCTAGAATTTACTTCTGAAGAAATAGGCATAAAAACTAATTTTGGATTAAGTGATAAAAAGCATTATTAATGATAAATCTGTCAAATGTCTAACAAGTTTTACTGAAAAGGAATTTAAATGCCTTTTGTATTTTTCTTTTTGCAATATCAGTTTCTAGAAGAAAAAAGGCTATATGGATATTTGATGCATCTAGTTTGGGCTCTTGACAATATGCATTTTAAATTAGATTTCTTAATAAGATCAGCTATAAGGAATACAACTGGTTTATACTAATACATTGATACTTCATCAAAAATTGATGCTAAACAGTTAAACTGTTGTAAGTTATGGTAACACATTATCAGAAACGGGCGAATGGAAACAGTGGCAAGCTGTTTATCTGTACAGCCATTTACATGACCATTGCTCCGTTGGTGCAATCTGAAATCTCTAATTGTGATTCTAAGGCTCAAAACAAAAAATAACCTGACTGCTTGTATACCCTACAGAAGAATTGTGGAGATAAATAGATATGTGTAATTGACGCTAATACAGGCAAGCAATATAATTGGATGGTTGCAGAATTTACAGACTGGATGTGTTTAGAATACTGTTAAGCCTCTGAGAAGCCTAGCTATATTAAAACACTGAATTATGCAAGATACATATTAGTGAACATTATTTAATGTTGTTCTTCATGTAAATGTCTGCAATATTCCAAACAACTTTTCATCCATCTTGACACTGAGATAAACATTTGACACTGAGATAAACAACATGCTTTCATAATATCTAGCTTTCAACTCTTTATTATGAATTAGCCTAGAATACAATAAGATACAGAATAGGTATTATTAGGACAGACAATTAGGACAGCTCATTTTTAAACATTACTTTTCAAGGCATTGATCCTCAAAAATATGATATGGGGAATGGTTTCAAGTGATGAATTTAGTTATGGCATGGGGGACAACAAATTTTATTCTGCTTGGAAAAATTGGTGTGACGTTTTAGTAAATTGAATGAAGAATTGCAATAACTTATAATAAATCTTGCACATATCACTTCCCAGTCAGACTATTGCAATGCACTGTTCATGGGGTTGCCCTTGAAGAGCATTCAGAAATTATAACTGATTCAAACTGGGCATTCCACAGTTGAGTCATGCTGCATGAGCTGCACTGGCTTCTACTTTTTCTTGGTGTGATTCAAGGTAAGCCTATCATCTTTAAAGCCCTGAATGGTACAGGGTTAGGTTGTTTGTGGGACTGCCTTTCCCTAAAGATGTTTGTCATTCCACCATATCTCGTAGAGTAGGCCCACTTCAGATCCCTTTGCTTAAATGCTGCCATCTAGAAGGATCAAGGCAGAGCATTTTCTCAGTAGAAACTCCCACCCTTTAGAAAACCCTCTCACTCAGATATAGCAGGCTCCTGGCATTCTGAAAATCCTTGAAAACATGGCTGTTCCCCACAAACCTTGGGATAGTGTGAGACTGAGTCTGGCAAAACTGTGAAGTTTTTTTTCCTCTTCTGAATGCGTAGGGCTGTGATGGCGAACCTATGGCACGCGTGCCACAAGTGGCACACAGAACCATTTAAGCTGGCACACGAGCTACAGGAAAATTTACCTCAGTGAGCATGCGCGTGCCTCACAGCTGATTTTTTGGGGGCTAGTTTGAGGCCTTTTTCGGCCTCCCAGAGGCTTGGGAAAAGCCTCTGCAAGGCTTTTCAGGACAAATTATAGGCCCGTAATACTGGAAATGATGAAACGGGCCTATAATTCATCCTGAAAAGGCTTGCAGAGGCTTTTTCCAAACCTCTGGGAGGCTGAAAAAGGCCTCAAACCAGCCGAAAAATCAGCTGTAAGGCGCAGTGAAGGTAAGGGGGTGGGGAGGGATTGCACGCGCATGCACAGGGGGCGTGGGGAGGGTGTGCATTGCATTTTGGGTGCTGGCACAAAAGTGCGTGCACGCTGGCGCGCATGCAATTTTTGGCACAGGAGCCGAAAAAGGTTAGTCATCCCTGGCATAGGGATATTTTCTTGTTAAGAATCCCAAGAGGTTCTTGTTGGCTTTTTAATTAAAAAAAACCCCTGTTTTCATTGTTTTACTGTTGTTTGTGAGCAGCCCGTGATTATGTTGCAAATAGAAATCTAAAGTAATAAAATTAAACTAAACTAATTTTTTGCTCTCAAAAAAGAGCCACTCCAGATTGGTCGAAGGAAAAGTATACTTTGAAATAAATAGATGTGTCAACAAAGTTATTAGGAATTTATTTTATTTATTTATTTTGCAAATTAATGTTCTTCATGTTCTCAGCAAAGGCATCCCATGATGGTTAGCTAACGAAAGTTTTATGTGCACCAAGACGAAGACAATCAGAACTCACAGCAAGCTGAACAGAGCATAGAGATATACACCAATTAACAATGGTTCAGAGTTACAATGGCCTTGAAAAAAGTAACCTTTACTTGCACTATGGCTGTCACACCATCACCATGGTTGCGTAATTTCAATTTGAGTACTTGGCATCTAGCTTGTATTTAAAAACCAGTTGCAGTGTCCTGCAGTCACGTGATCACAATTTGCCGCTATCTAGCATAAAACATCTTTTGGAGAAGATCTATTTGCTTAAAGACCATGTGATTCACTTAAGGACTGCTGTAAAAATTGAAAATTGGATCCGATTTACAACCACAACAATTTGCAATGGAAACTTCTATCTCAATTATGGCTGTAAGTTAAAGACAACTTCTGGTTGACAATGTGGATCTTGTTAGAGACCAGTTTGCTGGCGCCTGGTATTCTATAGGAGCTTCAGAGATAGTGGAATCAACGAATGCAGGGAAGCTCAAATATTTTTGAAGTCCTTGAGTTGAAGTCAAGGCAGAGCTGAGATTTCTAAAAATTTGAACTGTATGTGCTAAATAAATGTAATTCGTTGCCTTAAAGTATATAAAAATATTTACGTGTTTACTGTTTTCATTAATACTTTATCCATGCTCAGACTGTAAGCTTAGTAGAAAATTCAAATGTTCTGTTCTCACAATAACCTACTATAGCAACTTACAAAACTAGAGAGCTCGCCAATTGTATTTTGCAATAGGTGAACTTAGGAGATTTAACTATTTTATACACTAGTGGAGTACTATATACAACATAATTAATAGATATAGATATCTTTATCTCCAATTAAATCATTGTGCAAGTGGGGTGGTGGTGGGGTGTCCCTTTAGAAAGGCAGGAGGTGGGTTCATGGACTGAACACCATGGCTTGTTTTGTAGGATCTGGAGCTTAGCAGGATCTTCTGTTTTAGAAAGTGGGTTGCACCCCTTACCCTGAAGTGAACTTTTCTTTGGAGCCTGGATGGTTGAATGCTGCGTCATCTCTGCAGTTGTCCTTTGTATTCCCTGCCACCTCCTGCCGCCTTTTGCTGGTCCAAGCTAAGAAAATTGAGTTTACTTCAAGAACCTCAATCTGCTGCCTTTCCATCCTTTTCCCCCCTCCCGCCCATCAAATTTCTCATTCTCCCCTAGGCTCTAGTCCCAATTTAGTAAGACGAAGCAGATGCGCCAGGTGGAGAGGGGAGAGCTGGGTTTTTTTGGCTCAGCATTGGCTGCTCCATTGGAGGTTTCATTAAAAGTAATTTTTAAAAAGTGTGGCCTCCCGCTTCTTCACAATGGATCACCTGGCAGTGAGGAGGGAAAAGGAGGGAAAAGGGGGAGGCTTCTAGCAGAGAAGGGAGTGCTTCTGGGATGAGGGGAACCGGGAAGAGAAAAAGCAGCTTGAAAGAGTGGAGGCAGGAGAGCAAAATGAGTGAGTGAGTGAACCTTTGGCCTGGCAGGTGGCCTCTCTATTCCCCCTCATTCCCAAGGCAGCTGGGTAGCACCCGTCTCGTTGCATGAGAAGCAACCAAACGGCTTTCTCGCCAGAAGCACTGCTCTTATTCAGATTCCCTGCCTCCCTTCGGTGGCCCTCAGCCGAGAATGACTGCCCCACCAATCGCCAGGGAAGCAGACCTGCTTTGACAACACCACCACCACCTGCGCCCAAAATCTTTCATCTTGAAATGTTTCTTAAAGTCACTCCAAAGGGGTGAGCAAAGTAGGCTCCTTAAACCTACATTCTTATTAGAGGTAGTCCTCAACTTCTGGCCACAACTGAGCCAAAATTTCCATTGCTAAGCAAGATTTAAGTGAGTTTTGCTCCTTTTTGTGATTTTCTTTGCCACCGTTAAGTGATGTTTAGTAGTAGTAAATACAGATTGTATCTTAATAAGGCCTTTGAGGCAAGTTGCTAGGTGGCGGGGCCAGGCATGGTGAGTGACATCGAGTTGGCCACACCCACCCAGTCACATGACCACCTAGCCACACCTACCCCAGCTTGTCATTAGGGCAGAGAACCAGTTAAATTATTTGAATCCCACCACTGCATATGGTTACTGAATAACACAATGCATTCTCAGCCTTAATGGGTATAACGTGTTTATTATGATGACATATTCAAAATATCAGACAGTCCTAATAGTTGAAAATTGATGACCTAAATCTATTCTAGAATAAGGTCTAATCCTGATATAATGGGCACAGTACAGTGTCCATTGAAATGTTGCTGAAATCAGCAAGAATCATGAATCTATCTGCTATAAAAGAATATGTTTTGATTTTGCAAAATGTCTCTCAGCATATTAGCATGACTTCAAAATAGGGGCATATTGTTGCTGATTATCCTGTTCAACCTAAGTAATAAGACCAAATTAATACTGATTGTGGAAGATAAGTGTCAGTGATGGGAATAAAGCAATTTGCTGGAGATTCCAGATTATTTTCTTTGCAGCAAATGATAAATTTGCCTCTGGATGCCTTTGCAACTGATTTCCTTTAAATTTCCTTTAAATTATTTCCTTTAAATGAATAGGCTTGTAGATTATCAAGGGTTCTGTCTGTTTATGCTATATGTCTCTGTCTGTCTGTCAGTCTCTCTCTCTCTCTCTCTCTCTCTCTCTCTCTCTCTCTCTCTGTACATACATACATACATACATACATACATACATACATACATACATACATACATACATACATACATACATACATACTCACAAAATCTCCAGAACCGTAAAGCCTACAAACTTGAAATTTGGCACATAGGTTCCTCTTGACTTCCAGGTGCTTTCTAAGAAAGGATTTTTTGAAATGACCATCAGAGCATTAGTATTTCTTAATATAGTAATTAACATGCTCTGATGCTAAGGAGTTCTACTCCCACTTCCCACCTGAAAAGAAATCTGTTCCAACTGCCAGTTGCCTCACATTCTGTTACCTTGCTATTTGTATCACTCAGGTGGCCCGAGAACACAGACAAGCCTCCAAGTTGCCTTAACAACTCTCTAAAAGGATGCAAACCACACTTCCAAACAGGAAGCTACTTTGGCATCAAAGGTTATAGTATTTTTATTACTCTGGTGATCATGGCCACCACCTCTTGGTGGTAGAAATTCTTAGTCCAAGAGGACCTCTAAACTGCAAACCAGATTTGGTTTCTCAATCTACCACTACTTGGTCATAATTTGCTGCAGTGTGGATGATGACGGGACAGGCTCAGACCTGAGTTTGCATCCATGTTTCTTCTTTCTACTTTTATTGTTCCACTAATCTCTTTTTAAATACATCTCTTAGAGCTCTAAACTAAGGTAGCAAAAATTCCATCAAGCTTTTTACCTGTTTCTATACTCCAGCAATCAACCAATCAACAGAAGTACCTACAAAGCTCTTGGGAAATCCCCAAATCCCTCTTTAGAAACCAAACAGAACCATCGGGTACCTAGACAGAAGAACCAATTAAATCTTTCACATTGCAGAGTTCCATGGCACTGGTCTTAGTCCAAGTGGTCGGGTCAAGCAAGAAGTGTTAGGTATAACATTGATACCAAATATGGTTTGGGTGAATAAATATATAAAACTTAGATATCATGGTTTAAGTGCTTATCACTTTAAGCACAATGCAGCAGGCAATTAGCCCGATTAAGGGTGCGGTTAGAAGTTACAATATAAGGAAGCATTAGAAGCTGGAAAGCTTACTGTCTGTCTGTAACTGTGTGCTGCTGCGACTAACTGTGTCTTGCTGTGACTAACTGTGATTACTGACTGTGAGTGCCTGAGACTGAACTGTTATTGTTTGCTACTGTTTGCTGAATATCCAGCGTTTGTTTCTCTGAAGAGTGAAACCGGAGGAGGAGAAGATATCTTTATCGGCTGATAAAGATATTGCAAGACTCTTAACTTGGACTATACTAGTGAGTCTTACTGGATGGAAATACTGTGAATGACTTAATGGACTGAATGACAATGCTTAAACTCTAACTGGATTAAAAACTATTTAAACTATAAACAGTGTTTGTGTTCAGTGTGTGTATACTCTGGGGCCCTTCCACTCTCCTTTGGCTTCCTGGCTTGACTACTGCTGCAATACTCTTCTAGGGGTTAATTCCCAAAAACCTAACATTGGTTATGGGCCCAGCAGCATAGTCTAACTAACCAGGATATAGCAGAGAGAGTTGGTGTGAGTTGCACATTACTGTAAAAACAAACTGTTTTAATTAGTTTAAAATAGTTAAAATATCTGAAGAGTAATGGCACAAGTAAATTTGTCACAACTGTCCATGATATCCAGGCTGGATGGAACAAACTATGTTTCATGGTCAATGAAATGTAGTTTACTTCTACGCAGAGAAGGTTTGTGGGACATTATAGCAAACCCACCAGATGTGAGTAGATGGGATCCTGCTAATGATGATGATAAAGAAAAGTTACAAGACTTTAAACTGAAGAATGAGCAGGCTTTATGCATCATAGGACTGACTCTCTGTGATCAGCAGCTTGTCCATATTCGTGGAGAAGAAAATGCTGCAAACTGCTGGGAGAACCTCAGGAAGATTTATGTTCGGGACAGTGTAGGAGCACATATAAATCTTACACGGAAGCTTTTTCGAACGCATCTTCAGAGGAATGGAGATATGTTAGTTCATTTAAACTGTATGAAGAGCATTTTTCAAGATTTGCAAGAAAAAGAGCTTATATTTAATGAACTGCAACAAGTCTACATAATATTATCTTCATTAGATCAAAGCTATAATGACTATGTAACTTCGTTAGAGGTATTGCCAAAAGAAAGCCTCTCATTAACCGAGATAACAGGCAGGCTACTAGAAGAAGCCAGAAGAAGGCGTGAGCGTGACGAGCTGAGAAAAGATAAGAAAGAAGAGAAATTATCTTCAAAGTTTGAAAGAAACCAGCAAAGCAAATTACAGCACCTGGAAGAAGAGAATTTATCTTCAACAGCATACACAATTAAAAAGTGTTTTAATTGTGGAGGCAGAGGACATTTGGCAAGATTCTGCAAAAAGAGAAAAAGCCAGAATATAAAAAAGCCAAAGAAAGCATTTGAACTAGCCACGTTAAGCAACTCTGATGTGAAGAATAATTTATGGGTGGTTGACAGTGGCGCATCCCACTGCATCACAAGAGATAAGACAAAATTTATAAAAATGTCTACAAGTTCTCAACATATATCTCTTGCTAACGGCTGGAACCTGAAAGCAAAAGGTCAAGGTTTTGCACGTTGTCCGTTACATAAACCAGGATATAAAAATGTTGTATGTACCGCAACTAAAGTTTAATTTGCTTTCAGTAAGGGTATTAGATAAATTAGGTTATGTAATTACTTTTAAAGATAATAATTGCATAATTGAAAAAGATAACAAAAGGGTAACTGCAGCTTTAAATGGAACATTATATGTCTTAGATAATAGTAAGAAAGGGGAGGCTCAAACTGTATTTAATAATATAAAGCCTCATGAAGAATGTATCCATTTATTGCATAGGCGTTTGGGGCATGTAAATTTTAAAATGCTAAAACGTACAGTTGAGTTATCTGAAGGAATAAGGTTAAAATCTTGTGATAAATATTTGCGTTGTAATGTTTGCTGTGAAGATAAGAGCAAAGTATTGCCTGCAAATAGGCTAAATGGTTTCAAAACAAAAGAACCTTTAGAAGTAGTATTTGCAGACATAATAGGTCCAAAGAAACCCAGTATGGGGGTGCTAGATATATACTGAGCATTATGGACCATTATTCTAGATATGGGTTTTTGCTATTTAATGAAAAGCAAAACTGAAACATATCAACATTTTTCAATTGGCTTAGGTTTGCTGAAAGAAAGTCTAAAAGACAACTGATAACCCTGGTGACAGATAATGGTACGGAATTTATTAATAACAAATTCCAGAACAGACTTAAGATAGCTGGAATAGAGCATAAGAAGTCTGCTCCATACAGGCCAGAACATAATGCTTTTATTGAAAGAAGAGGCCAAACACTACAGGCAATGGTTAGAACAATGTTAAATGATTCTGGGTTACCTGATTCTTTGTGGGGAGGCTACAATGTGTGCTAATAACATATTGAACAACGTTGTTAATACAACAACAGGTGAAATACCATTTACCAGGTGGCATGGCAGGAAACCTGATCTAAGTTACCTGCACACATTTGGTGCACCAGCATGGGTGCATATTCCTGCACAACTCAGAAAAAAAGGGCAACATAGAGCTAAAAGATTTTTCTTCGTTGGTTATCAGTCAAACCATAGGGCATATAGATTTTGGGAGAAAGGCACATCTAAAGTGTTATGTAGTGCTAGTGCCCAATTTCTAGAACATGAAGGATGGGAGAAATTAGAACAGGATGCCAATAAAGATGTAATTATTGAATCCTATAGAAATACCATTAGTTATCCCTGTAATTTTAAAAATAAGGTAAAGAGACAAATACAGGATGAAATAGTGCCCATAAAGGAAGAAACAGATTCAATAGCTGAACGGGATGAGGAAGATGAACAGGTAGTAGTTCAACAAAGTCCTCCTGTAAGCCCTGTAATTCCCAGAAGAACTACACGTGTATCTAGACCGCCTGATAGGTACCAGGCTAACACAGTGTGCCAGATTAATGAAGTTCCTAATTCTGTAGAAGAAATTAAAAAGTATCCTACTAAAGAAAAAGAAAGATGGTATGCAGCAATGAATAAGGAACTGAATTCTTTAAGTGATATGAAGGTGTATGAAAATGCCAAATTACCTGTAGGAAAGAAATCCATTGGCTGCAAATGGATATTTAAGGTAAAAATAGATAAAGATGGTAATTTAATCCATAAGGCAAGGTTAGTAGCCCAAGGTTTTAGGCAGAATGCCAATGACTACGATGAGGTGTTTGCACCTAGTCTTAAGGCAGCAACCTTGAGAGCAGCTTTAGTGTGGGCAGCTAGTAAAAACTATATAGTTAACCATCTAGATGTGGAAACTGCTTACTTGCACGCCCATTAAAACATATTATTTATATGAAAAAACCTGTTGGTATTAAAAGTGAAAATAAGGATAATAATGATTGTTGGTTGTTAAAGAAAAGCCTCTATGGTCTAAAACAATCAGGCTATGAATGGAACCAGTATATTGTAAAGGAACTAGACAATATAGGATTTAAAGCTGGTTTAGCCGATCCATGTCTGTTTAAGAGGGAGACAAATGGGAAAGTATCATTATTATTACTATTCACAGATGACATTGCATTGATAACTGAAACTAATGATGAAGCAAATAAAATAATAACATCATTAGGAAAGAGAATAAAGATCAAGCAATTAGGGAGATAAAGAAGTATCTCGGTTTGAATATAAAGAAAACAAGGAAAGGTTTTAAGATATCTCAGGAAGATAAGATAAGCAAATTACTAAAAGATTACAAGATGGAGCTTTGTAAGCCAGCTAAGACTCCAATGAGTCAGGAGTTTAGCAACACTGATGTACAAAGCCCGGAGTTTGATAAGGTGATTTATCAATCTTTAATTGGTAGTTTGAGTTATATTAGTAATTGGTCTAGACCAGATATTTCGTACTGCGTGAATCAGTTGGCTAGATTCAATTCTGCACCATGTGAAAGACACTGGAATGCAGCTAAGAGGATATTAAGATATCTTAAAAAGACAATGAATTATTCATTGTATTTAGAACCAAAGGGTGATTTAATTCTAAGTGCATATGCAGATGCTAGCTTTGCATCAGAAAGAGACACTAGAAAGTCGACTTCAGGAACAGCCATAATGCTGGGTAAGACGTTAATAGGCTGGAAGTCAATAAGACAACAGCATATAAGTTTGTCTACTATGGAGGCAGAATTCTCCTGTTTATCATTGTTATGTACAGAATTAATAATGTATAAACAAATGTTAATTGATATAGGTATAACTGTAGATTATCCTATAATTATACATGAAGATAATCAGGCAGCAATTCAAATGGCCACAAATATTGGAGTAAAAACAAGGAGCAAGCATACAGATCTAAGATACCTAAACGTAAGACAATCTGTAAGAAGTAAGATGATTCAGCTAGAGTACTGTATGTCGGAGGACAATTTAGCTGATAATTTTACTAAAGCCCAAGGTGCCAGTAAGCACCAGGAGAGTTGTGAAAAATATGGGATAAGATTGTAAGATATTATATATTTATTTCACCCAAAAAGGGAGTATGTTAGGTATAACATTGATACCAAATATGGTTTGGGTGAATAAATATATAAAACTTAGATATCATGGTTTAAGTGCTTATCACTTTAAGCACAATGCAGCAGGCAATTAGCCGATTAAGGGTGCGGTTAGAAGTTACAATATAAGGAAGCATTAGAAGCTGGAAAGCTTACTGTCTGTCTGTAACTGTGTGCTGCTGCGACTAACTGTGTCTTGCTGTGACTAACTGTGATTACTGACTGTGAGTGCCTGAGACTGAACTGTTATTGTTTGCTACTGTTTGCTGAATATCCAGCGTTTGTTTCTCTGAAGAGTGAAACCGGAGGAGGAGAAGATATCTTTATCGGCTGATAAAGATATTGCAAGGACTCTTAACTTGGACTATACTAGTGAGTCTTACTGGATGGAAATACTGTGAATGACTTAATGGACTGAATGACAATGCTTAAACTCTAACTGGATTAAAAACTATTTAAACTATAAACAGTGTTTGTGTTCAGTGTGTGTATACTCTGGGGCCCTTCCACTCTCCTTTGGCTTCCTGGCTTGACTACTGCTGCAATACTCTTCTAGGGGTTAATTCCCAAAAACCTAACAAGAAGCACTAACCATGAGTTGATTATACCTTGATTATAAGGTTTATTGTGGCAGAATCTCACCTTCCTTACTTTTCCTCTCTGCAAAACTAGGGAGACACATCTCTATCCTCATCCCTTCTTTGGACTCAGATTTTATTTAACAGAATGTTGTCTAGACTGTAGCTTTTCTTCCTGTCTACCAACCTTATTCCCACATACCATTACATCATAGCAGGAGACAGATTGAATGGAATGAAAAGGGAATTCCAATCTTCCTTCCCTGAAATTGGCTCATCCTGATAATTTACAGTTGCAAGTCACTGTTTGACCCTTCGGTCCTTAGGTAATAATTATGCTTTCGTGAAACATGCCTCAGGTTACTTGAAGAGAAGTTGGCTCTAACAAAATCTCAGAGACTTCAGAAATGACCTGATATTTGAACACAAGTCTCCTTGTATACATTATTTTTCAATACTGTGGTGAATGACTTGGGAATTTTGAGACAAAGCTGGTGGGCTTTTCTGAAACTTGATTTAGCAGGCATTATTGGTTAGTATATTCACAGGTAAGCAGACAATAATTAACAGAAAAATAGAAACTTAAGAAAAATTCATATCAAGATGAGAATAATAGTGATGAAAGCTATAAAGCAGGTATATTACTAGTTTGCTATTTACCAGTAATAGAGCCACAAGTGATTATTCCATTAAGATAAGGTAAATCTATTGACAATGGGCACTTTATAGAGATAGTTTCTAGGACTGAAATATACTGGCATCGCATACCAGTATTGTAGAACAATTACATTCAGGCGTAGAGTGCAGATACCTAGGTTTCTTTTCTGCTGAAAATACTACGAACTTCATTTAATGGATAGGAGTGTAGTCCCATTTGAAGTTCATGCTTGGCATGTTTTAGGCACAGTTCTGTAATAAAAGTTTTGTAAAAAATACAAGTGTAAAGACATACAGGTGTAGTGGAGATAACCTTAATGAAGATATGTGGGAGCTATTAATATAAAATTAATGGGACATGGTACTGGGAGCATGGAAGGCATGAGAAAGAAATTCAAAGTAATTCTGCTTTCATTCTGATAAGCTTTTAAGATTCTGTTATTATTTCTTACAGCAAAAAAAATAGCAATCCTGTAATCTCTGCACAGTCTGTTTCCTGACTTGCCCTAGTGTGAAGGGACAACAGTAAAAGACAAACACTTAAGTATGGGAAAATCAACCATTTATCTTATTGGGAGAAATCTTTCCCTATATATTGAATGTTAGATAGAACTGCACAATGTGAAGAATTTGTCTTAAGAAGGGGTTAGTAATGTACTCATAAACAAATAAGGGCTTGCACTGCAGCTAAAATCCCTATTTTGCTCCTCATTTTAAAAAGTAAATTAAAAAAGGTATTAGACAGAATATAAGGAAAGAAATACTAGTAAGATATGAAATCTCCATATCCGAAAGAATATACAATGAAGAAGAAGCAGATTCTTTGAACACTGAAAGCTAAGAAAAACATGTTTTCTATTGCTTTGTGCAAATGAGGGCTTGTCATCCAGGTACATTATTTTAGATGTTAGTGTCACCTCAATTCCAGGATTTTTACTGTCCTGTTAATAACATTTTTTTAAACATTGGTGCTCTCTGAGCTTGGTGTTTGCTTGCAGAAGCTTTATATTTGACTAGATAACATCATCAGTTCTAGTGTCTAAAGTGTTTGCTACCTTCCTTATATAGTAGCTTGCCTTGCCAGTGTTGGTTAGGGTTAGGGTTAGTTCTGAACAAAACAGATTTGCTGAAAGAAAACATCAAGACCTTCTACAAGTGATAAGGTTGTCTAATGGTTGGTGGAATGTTACCAGATAATTTGGGGATAGAACTACTTAACACAGCTACTTGCAGAAATATTGCCCAATAAAATGTGCAGATAAAATCCCATATGGGTTATGGGAGCCAGCCCTATCTATTATGCCAAAAGGTAACAGATAATCAGAGTTGCAAGGGACCTTATAGATTATCTAGTCCAACCCCCGCCCAAGTGGGAGACCCTACACCATTTCTGATAAATGGCAGTCCAATGTCTTCTTGAAAGTCTCAAGTGATGGCGCTCCCACAACTGCCAAGGGCAAGCTGTTCCATTGGTTGATTGTTCGCACTGTCAGAAAGTTTCTCCTTATTTCCAAGTTAAATCTCTCCTTGTTCAGTTTCCATCCATTATTCCTTGTCTGGCATTCGGGTGCTTTAGAAAATAGCTTGACCCCCTCCTCTCTGTGGCAGCCCCTCAAATATTGGAAGACTGCTATCATGTCTTCCCTGGTCCTTCTCTTCACTAGACTAACCATGCCCAGCTCCTGCAATTGTTTTTCATATGTTTTAGTCTCCAGTTCCCTAATCATCCTGGTTGCTCTTCTCTGTACTTTTTCTATAGTCTCAACATCTTTTTTATAATGTGGTGAACAAAAGTGGATGCAGTAGTCTAGGTGTGGTCTTACTAAGGCTTTATAGAGTAGCATTAGTACCTCACTTGATCTCGATTGTATCCCTCTGTTAATGCAATTTAGGATTGCATGAGTTTTTTTGGCAGCGGCTGCACACTTCTGGCTCATATTTAGCTGGTTGTCCACTAAGACTCCAAGATCCCTCTCACAGTTACTGCTATTTTGCCTGGTTTCACCCAGTCTATATGTGTACTTTTGGTTTTTCTTGCCTAAGTGTAGGACTTTACTTTTCTCTACATTGAATTTCATTTTGTTAGATACGGCCTAGTGTTCTGGTCTGTCAAGATCCATCTGGATCTTGAGCCTATCATCTAGGGTGGTGGCTATTCCTGCCAACTTAGTATCATCTGCAAATTTGGTAAGTTCCCCTTCTATTCCCTCATCTAAGTCATTAATGAAGATATTGAAGAGTACTGGGCCTAAGACAGAACTTTGTAGCACCCACTGCTTACTTCCCTCCATGTAGACTTAGACCCATTAAGGACTACTCATTGAGTACGGTTTGTCAGCCAGTTGCGAGTCCATCTAGTCCATCACTTGTGAGTGGTGGTGCTATCTATTCCACATTTTTCTAGCTTACTAAGAAGTAGGTTGTGGTCTACTTTGTCGAATGTCTTGCTGAAATCTAAATATATTATGTCCACAGTATTTCGCTGGTCTACTAATTTAGTCACTATGTTGAAGAATGAAATAAGATTGGTTTGGCATGATCTGTTTTTAACAAACCCATGCTGACTGCTAGTTGTTACTTTACCTGTTTCTAGATGTTGGCAGATCTGTTTTTTTATTATCTTTTCCAATATCTTCCCAGGTATTGATGTTAGACTGATTGGTCTATAGATATGCAAAGCTTATGCATATGCCCTTAAAAAAAGAACATATTAAATTGTTGAATACAATTAGAAATAATACTGGGATATAAAATTAGTACAAGAGGCAAAGGATTTAAAAACTAGAGAAGTAAACACATGCATTTATTTTAATGAAGAGGAAAGAATAACTCAAAACAAGCTGCATTATTTTGATACTTGGGCAAATCAGTTTCACCTGTAACACTGAACTTATCTTGGAAGCAAAGGGAAGCAAATAATATGTATGTATGATGTGTGTGCTGTTCTAATCTAAAATAGGGATTGCTGGGGAAGGAAGTAAATGCTAACTAAACTGGAAATTACAGTAATTTTTAAAATAAAAGTTGGGATATTTGAAGAAAGCTAGGCCACACAAATACCCAAGGTTAAAACTATAACCTTATTGAGATATAAAACAGTTTTAAGTCATATTTAACTTTATACTTAACTATCTCACTGAAATAAACACTAAAATATATTTAAATATTTAAAAAGAAACATATCAATTAAAAGAAATATACATTTAATTTGTGTGTGAGGGTGAGTCTTTGATAATTTTTGAAAATGCTAGCCAGCTAGATTCTTGTATCTTCTTGCAGTGTATGTTTGATTTTGTAATCCTGTCCCTTTTCCATTTAATGTTCTTCCATTTTCTCCCCTCTCATTATTTCTATTTCTGGTGTTCAGATTATGCTGGTAGTCCAACTATAAGACTGAATATGTAAAAACAATTAATAACCAGAAGATACTATGTCTGACATTTGTTAGCAACAACCTTGTGAAATGTGCAACTTTTAAAGGTTATGAAGAACATTCATTTTTCATATTGGTAGGCCTGATACGATTTATCAAGAGTTTTTAATTGCTTGCCTTAAGTATAGTTCTCAGTAATGGTTTATACTACAGAAATCAATACAGAATGTGTGGCCTAGTTACTTCATATAAATACATTCATAAAAAATATACTGCACCTGTGCACAAATCGAGTATATGTATAGAACTACATTCACTACTAGTTTCACATTCACATACAATATTAGGTTTGCAAAGGTGCTTTTCTCCATTGCCTAATGATATGCAAATAATTCAGAATCAAAGGGAAACCAAAGAAAAATGGCACTGCGTAGGGTAAAGTCAGCTCAGTTAGCAGCCTAACGACATGACAAACCCACAGGCAACTTCAGAGCTGTCAGCTTCATTGCTTGCAGAGCGCACAGAGAAGCCAGATGCTACTGCTGGAAGAGAATTTTCTACAACTTGGGCATCTGAGCTCTTTGACGGCCAAATGGATCATGTGTCAAGATTAGATATCTCATCCTGCTGCTGGAGATCAACACAAAGGAAAATAGGCTTCGCCTTTGCTAATCATAATTAAAAATATATCGGCAAGCCAGTTTCAAGTCAGCTACCACCTGCCCCTGTGCAGGAGCCACAGAATATTTGAAAGGCCAGTCGCTGCAGCTTGACTTCATTATAGCAATACAAAAAATAATTTACACTGTTGTCCTTATGAGGGCAGTGATTGCTTCTAGCTATGTGAAAAGCAAATCTGCACGTTCAGTTTTCCAAATATACATCTGGATATCCAGGTTGGTCTTCAGTGCAATTTTGACTTTAGTGCACAGCTGTGTAAATGTGGAATGACTCCATGTAAATAAGGCACAGAAATTATGCCATGGATACTATTCACTTGAAATCTCGTTATCTTCCAAGATACAAGTTTCATTTGATTGATGTTAATGATGCTAAGTGACAGAGCCATCCCTAGCTTTCTATTGATTAAAATCGCCAGAAAGTAGAACATAACTCCTTACTCTGATACTTTTTCATTTTGCGAATATTGCTAAGAAAACAAATTATTAGTTAAAAGTAAAAAGAACATATTTCCCTATTAAAATGGTTTTTTAAAAGTTGATTTTTTAAGTTTTAAAGGTGATTTTTATTGTATCAAACATTTAAAAATATATATGTATAATTGGACAAAAATTATTCAGGAAAAGAGATAAAAGAATAAAATACAAATGAATAAACAACATATTTACAAATATTATGGAGGTTATAGTTTCCCCAAATATAATTATTCGAGTAAATGAATATATTATTTTGTTTTAAAAAACTAATGAACACTATTACGCTTTAAAAAAACCAAAAGCAGTATAAAATATCAAGTGAGGTTATAAATTATAATAAATTCTACCAATATTGCTAAATTTATATTTGAAAATAGTTTAAAACTGAAATATAGTCCCTAAATGAAGAAAAACCAAATTTAGGATGTGATACAAATCCATGCATTAAATTTTAGTCTAGGAATAGTTTCTAATTTGAGTTAAATTCTCTGTAAGGTTTACTTTTACTCTATGAAGTTATTCTAGATGTCAAAGCACATTCCAATTTTGTTAGTCATTCTTTCATTAAGATAATTAAATGACTTTTCCAGTAAAAGGCATTAAATATCCTTGCAGCAGGATATAAGGCGAAAAAAAATAAAGTATATAAATCATAATATGGGGTTGAAAATAGAGGAGCAAAACAGGATAATCATTTTATTTAGCAATTACCCGGATTAAAATGTATTTGTGTGTTGACAGAATTGAGAATTAAAAGATTCCCTGTCACAGAACCTAGGGCAGCAGTGGTAACAAACCTTTTGTGCCCTGTATGTCAAAAATTCAAAAAATACATAACTTGACTCTGCTGGCATCTCTCTCTCTCTCACACACACACATAAACATACACACATACACACACCAAACAAACAAGATAAAATTAGTTACATTTTCGTTTTTTCATTTTTTAAAAATACAGTACAATAATATGGTATGTATTAATAAAGAAACATCAAATAACTACAAAAATGAAATACAAATACAAATAAAGGTCATGTTTGGAGCATAACACACTCGCACAACTTCTGGAAGGTCTGGAGCCTGCATGAGAATACACTCCATTCTAATGAGGCCTCCACAGCCTCCAAAAATTGCTCATGCTTTTAAGAATAGTTGTTGAATGTTAGTGAATGCTGGTGTGTCGCTCAAAATGTCATGCATGTCCTGATTGGTTCGCCATCACTGATCCAGGGCAGCCTTTGTGGAGTGGCGACGGCAGGTGAGAGGATAGTTCCATGTGAGTGGCTGGCAAACACATACACGCAGCTCCATTTGTGCAAGCAACATGCACGTGTGCCTGCTGTTCGCTTAAATGTAGCGCATGCACTCGCCCGCTGCTCACATTAATGAGGATGTGCACACTCACTAGCTATTTCCCTGGCCCAGTTGCAAACCCCTAATGGGGCATTAGTGGGCCATACCCCACAGATTGGGGATCCCTGATCTAGGGTATAGAAATTCCTAGTGCAAAAATCAGCGTTTCAGTGCTATATAAGAATTTATGTATCCTGTAAGGCTAGAGAGAGAGATGAATTTGCGAGGCAGAGAAGGTATTTTCCCAGAATGCCTTACAGAGTGAGACCCTTGTACTCTTTATCCAACAAAGGTAGCATTGCCTACTAAGCAACATGGTTGTTCTAATAATCTTTTCTCTTGAATGTTTGGACAATATATTATTTGGACAAATTATAATACCAAATCTAAACCACGTTGCAGCATCTACTGAATGTTGGTTAATCTCAAAAGACTAAGCAGAGTTGGACCTGATTAGTACTTGGATATAAAATCACCCTGTTGACTAGATAAAGAAATCAAATCAATATCTTGGAAGAAGACACTGGAAAAACATTTCTGAGTGATTGACCTTATACCTGCATGGACATAGGCATTATGTCAGATTTGATGGAAGGAGACTTTACTTTCTGATGGCTAGAGAATATGCAAAATGTGGCCATAACAGTTCTAAATGCACACATTTCATTTTTAAATTTAGCTTATTTTTATGATCAATCTGTTAAAAGCTAAATTTTCCATAAATAAATTTACCTCTATTGTTTTCGAATAACATCTCCAGAATTAACACATGTAAACCAGAAACAAGCAACTGCAAGCAGTTAATTTCTGACAAGAGCAAAATGTCTGAGCCTGCTGCATGAGGATCAAGAAAAAGATAAGGAGAAAAACATGATGGAGACAAAGTGGAATGAGATGTCAGAGAGTGAAAGAATGGGTGGCTGTAGTCTCACCTGTTGTTTGCCTAAGCCCTCCGTCATTGACGTGCCCTTCCTACAGATTGATCCCAAGAAATGCAGCTTGCAATAGAGAAAGGTTGTCTCTCCTTGCTTACCATTTTGAAGGAAGAAGATAGAATGAGGTAAATTGTCTCAGTGGGTTCTGAAATCTGGCAGCAAGTTGTTGGAAGAGAGAGAAAATCATTTCATTTGGCTCTCTCTGGATGACTTAAGATAACTTGCCACATTCAGATGTAATGGAGAACACTTTTTCCATCGCCAGACTTAAAGAAAGACTTGGCTGCCATTTTAGTTGTACAGTGAAGCTTCTTATATTTTTAGATATCAAATTCATTAGGCCAGGATTATAAATGAAAAACTACTACTGTAGTTAGAATTTTCAAGATAATACAATCACTTTCTGTTGTAAAACCATGTCTCTTATGTACAGAGATTTCTCTTGACATCATATCAAACCATTCCAATTAACAATGGTAATATTTGCTTAGTTTTGTAAATCGTGTGTGTTAGTACAGGTATACCTCTGGCTTCAGCACTGTGGCATGTTTATAATTAACTATCATTTCTGCATGGTGACCTGGTCAGTAAGATTAACTGGATCTGGATCAGGGTTGGGCTGCTGGGGGTTCGCAGGGGTTTGTGAGAGCCCCTCGCTAAGATTCTGTGCAGTTTGGAGAACCCCAAAATCCCACTCCTGGCTGGTTTCGCCCCACCCATGCCTCTCCCAGGAGTCCCCACGTGGCCCATTTTGGATGCAGGTAAGCGCAGGGTGTGCACAGAGGCTCAGGGAGGGTGAAAAAATGGGCCTCCCAGAAGTTCAGGAAGGCCAGAAATGGGCCCATTTCCGGCTTCCAGAGAGCCTCCAGAGCCCAGGAGGGCAAAAGCCGCCCCTGCCATGGTGCAGGAGACTGACTAGCCCATGCAGACCATGGGCCACACTCACCCAGAAACCGGGCAGAGAACCCTTTGCTAAAATTTTTGAAGCCTACCCCTGATCTGGATTCACTGATGCAGACAAAACCAAAGCCTATAAGATTTTCTGTTGTTATCCTTTGCACATTGCATGTTTTAAAAATCAGAATTCTGATGGTCCCATGTCACCTAATGCTTTAAAGATCTAATATTCTGTCATAGTAAAATGTGTATGATGAACGATCAGTTTTTCAAGGGCCACTAGGGCATCTACATTTGTTATCAGACTCATGTGTACTATACCAAACTTACACACTTATAACTTATACAGGTAGTCTTTGCTTAATGACTGGTTGCTTAGTGACCATTCAAAGCTACAATAAACCTCCCCAAAGCTACTTAAGACCCATTTTCGAAGTTCTGGTGATTGCCTCTGTGATCAGATGATCAAATTTTGAACAGTTGGCAACTGGCTCGCATTTACGGCTTTTTGCTGTGTCCTATGGTCTCATGACCACAATAAAAGCACCCATTGGGGAAAACAAATATGCTTAATAGTCGCATGCTCACTTAAAACTGCCACAAAAAAGGTTGCAAAATCAGGCACGGTTACATGGTGACTTAACAACTGCCATGACTTATGACTGTAATTCCAGGCTCAATTATGACTGTAATTTGAGGGCTGCCTGTATACATATATTTATGAATGAAAAAAGCAGGAATATGTTTTCAGCAAAGAACAATGAAATATATGAAATTTAGAAAAATGGAAGAGTAAACATCTGACAGCTTCTTGAAGCAATTTGTAAGCCATTTGTTTTTTATATCAACCAATAAAGGGCTATAGCGGAGCTTCCGGTTTGTCGGCTTCGCGAGCGGCAGGGATTTGCGGCTGCGCGATCCCTGCCGCGCTAGCCGTTTTGGGGCTCCGACCCACACGGGTGCGAGCTAGGCTGCCCTGCAGGGGCAGCTGAAGGTAGGGGATCCGGAGAAGGGACTGGGGTGTTGCAGACCCCTCCCTGGCCGGCAGAACCCCCTTTTCCCAGGACGGTGCAGCGGCGGTCCGTAATGGCCGCCACAAAGAAGCTGGCAGCCGGGTAAGAATGCGCAGGAGGAAGTGGAGAAAGTGATTGAGAGGAGAAAGTTTTTCTTGGCTCCTAGGACTCTAAGACATATTTAATAAAATTCCTGAAAAGTATGACTTTCTGAATAATACCTGCCAGAAGAGGAAAAAAGCGGCTGCTTGAAGGTGCTGAAAGGATAGCTTTCCCTCTTTTCCCACGGAATAAATAACTGGATATTAAGAAACCTATTTTTTTAGGTGGAAATTGGTTTTAAGCGATGAGTGGGAAGAGAGAGGATTAAAAAGAAAATATTTGTATGCTAAGATTTTGTTGGAGCAGATGCCTTAAGGATTTGAAGACTAGAATATATTGTAATAAGATTTTAAACAGATTTGGACTTTCTTTCTCTTTGATTGATATTACCCCAGAAGGAGAAAGTGAGAACTCTGCCTTGGTTTGGACTGATTGATAACTTTGGGACTGTTTTATCTTTTTTATTTTCTTTTGAATATTCTGGTTGTTGTAAGAAGAAAGAAGGAGAAAAGAAAAGAAAAGATTTATAATGGCTCTTTCTGTTGAGGAACTAAGAAAAGAATATGAACAAGAACAAAAAAAAAATGGTAAAGATGGTGTGGAAGAAGCTTTCCTTTTCTTAGAAATGGCGCTTACTAATTATCAACAAAAATTACAACAGATGAAGACAGCAGAGGAACAAGAAAGAAAGGAAGGAGCCATCTTTAATGAATCCCAGAATTTGATCCAGAAAAAAGGAAGAGAGAAAGAAAAGAAAAGAAGAGAAAAGAAGAAAACTAAAGGACTTAAGGACTTAAGATCTAAAAAAACATTTAAGAAAGGGAAAAATAAAGTGCAAAACCAATATGATGATTGTAAACAAAGGGGAAAAGAAATACGACAGAGAAGGGAAGCCGGTAAGGCAGAGGCTAGAAGAAGGTGGGGTAGAAAGGTTTGTTGGGAGAAGAAAGAAAGGGAAAAGGTGGAGAAAAGCTACAATGTTTTGAAATTAAATGGAAAAAAGGAATTTTTTATGGATAATGGATAAAGTATAATTTTTTTTTTAAAAAAAAAGATTTTGCAAGGTACATAAGATGAGATGGTAGTATTGCAATGGTTTAAGAGTTGATAAGAGATTAAAATGTTAAAATGTTTAAAAATGATTGGCTTTAAAACTTAATAATAGGAGAGGTTTAGAATATTGTTTTAATTAAAGAGTTTAATAAAATTATGGTATTGATGTTATTATAAAATTTTTATTATAGTATTTCTTTTTAATATTTGGATTTATTGTCTAATTATGCACTTAATTGTGTTGGATGTATTAGTTAGATAGAATGTACCAAGCAAAATCTGATTGAGTATTAGATATTATTTTAAAGATTAATTTGATTAACTTAGGGGGAGATAGAAAGGCATCATACTCTGATTAATGATTTCAGGAGAAACTGATTTTTTTTTTTTTCATAAGGGATGAGACAAAGGGATGATAAAAAATGGACAAAAGATACAAATATAATGATTTAAACTAAGATGATTAATTAAGGTAGAATTAAGAAGTGTGAAATATGTGGAGAAGTTAATATAAAAGGCTTAGAATGGTAAATAAAATAAGTAATGATATGTAAGATGAGCATGAATATAATTGAAGTCCATGAAGAGAGAGACACCTGGGTCCAAGTTACTTTCCAAAAAGATTTTTTTTTATGTTTTGTGTGTTGTGTGTATATGTCTTTTTTGGGGGGAGAATTGGTAAAAACTTGTAGAAATATAGAATGAGAATAATGGTAACTAAGTCAGAAAGAATCAGATGAAATAATAATAATGATATTGAATAAGAGTAAAGAGAAGTAAAGAGAAATTGAATAAGAGGTTTTGGTATATTATATGGAAATGGTTTAAAACAGAATCATAATTTATCTGACTTGTTAAATTTACAATGGCAATAAAGGGCTATAGCAAACACCAAATAATCCTTAATTCCTAATGTTGTGTCTATGCCAAGCTAATTGTTTGAAATCAATAGTTTCATACTAAAACTGGATTCCTGCCTAGAAAAGATCACATGTAAATGGCAAGAAAGGAAAAGGACTACATTATCTTACATCAACATTTGCCCTCTAAGATATTAGCTCCATACTGCCCCACTGAATTCATCAAACTTTCTCCCATGCCCTCTGTTCCAGAGATATTACTTGCCCACTCATAGAAGGGATGCTGCCTTGCATCACTATTAATACACCCCTAGATTTTTAGAACTAAGATGTTGTAATTACAGCATAATAAAAGCACAATTTGGAGCTTATGTGTGTAGGGGCCATGTTGTATCTAAAGTGTGACCTGCAGGACAGGGATAGGCATCAGTGATACAATATTTTAGGCATTTTTTTTCTTCCATTCAGTTGTGTCTGATTCTCAGAGACTGCCTGGACATGTTTCTGCAGTTTTCTTGGCAATTTCCCCCTTCTCCTTCCTGGAGTGATTTGCCTTTGGCTTCTTTGTAGAGCTTTGGTCATTAGATTGGCCTACCCCAAGCAATTAATGGACCTAATGGGTTCCAGAGGTCTTTGGGGTTGTTCCTGGGGATCTAATGGGCAATTAAATTGAGCCGTTGGTACCTGGAATGAAGGGATGTTGTGGGCCTTGGATCGAATTTCTTCTTTGTGGCCTCATCCTTCTATTGATCTAAGAGGACTCCCTGGTTTTCTAGGGGCTTGGGGAAATGGAATGACAGGTATCTTGGTCTATGGAGGACAGTGAAGAGTGAATCCAACTAAACAGGTATAAGGGTCCACATTAGAGATTACTTTATGGTGATAGCAAAACATGTTCATTTTTTGTTACTATCACATCTACAACCAATGAATGCCCTTGTTTTAGGGGACTTGTTATTTCTGGGGAGAAGAGTCATGGAAATATTTTCAGGGTCATTTGAGAAATACTCTCAATGCTGTCAGATAAATTTGTGGTACAGTCCAGGTGTTGAGTATGTGTGAATTGACTAAGACATTGCTTTGTTCACTGGAAAGTGTTTAACCCTGAGAAATTGAATAAGATCCTTGGGAGTTTTAGCCTGGCTAGTTGTCCCTTAGATTCACAGTACATGAAGTACAGTGGAGTTTGTGTAATGATGAATGCATTCCCCAATGAGAAGTGGTTCTACCTTTGTTGAAGGAAGTGGTGGAATGGTCTTTTCCTCAAGAAGCCATTGCTGGACCCAGTACTTGCCAATTTTTGACTCTTAACTGGTTGTGGAGAACTGTCAGATTGAAGTTTCAGAGGGCTCTGGGTATAGTAGATCAGGGGTCTCCTGATCTGGGTATAGTAGCTCTGGGTATAGTAGATCAGGGGTTTGGGTATAGTAGATCAGGGGTCTCCAACCTTGGGTATAGTAGGGCTCTGGGTATAGTAGATCAGGGGTCTCCAACCTTGGCAACTTTAAGACTTGTGGACTTCAACTCCCAGAGTTGAAGGCTCTGGGTGAATAGTAGATATAGTAATCAGGGTCTCCAACCTTGGCAACTTTAAGACTTGTGGACTTCAACTCCCAGAGTTCCTCAGCCAGCAAAGCTGGCTGAGGAACTCTGGGAGTTGAAGTCCACAAGTCTTAAAGTTGCCAAGGTTGGAGACCCCTGTAGTAGATTATCCGGATTCTTTTCAGTTATGTTACAGACTGGGAATAGTACAAAGATGGCAGTGACTGCTTCTCAGTGAACATTTGCCTGTTTCAGTGAACATCAGATAAATGATATGTTTATGTAAGAGGCAAAACACTTCTTTCATGTTTTTTTTTTTAAATTTGCATAGCCATACTATTTTCTCCTCTTCCTCTTCCTTCCAACAGCTCTGGTACTTCGTTTGTTGCTATGCTTTGTATGCATGGCATAACTATATGTGTAATGAAATTATAAATCTGGGTTGGCCTCTAAATATATTTGTTCCCGAATGAAGTACATACTCACAAAAATTTAAATTTGAGAATCAAAAGATGTGTATTCACCTATTTTGGAAAACGAGTACTGGTCACAAATCAGATTCTATTACTAACCACATACTATATATAATAATATTTTCTGGAATTTATCTCAACATTCTTGCTTAATATGCAACCCCAAAACTGCTTTCAAGTTTTAGGAAATGTAATTTATGATTTCTTAAACAACATTGTACATTCCCATTTTGTTCTCCCAAAGCAGAAGCTGGTTTTATAAATTGAGTTCTAAATGCTCTTGGAGAGGATGTCTCAATCCTCTTTTGTCTGCAAATTAGCTTCTTTGAAGATGCAATGATTGGTAATGAGAAACAGCTTCTTTTCCCTTCTGATGATAAAGAGTGATATTTGCCCTAACTAAAAAAAAAAATACATTTGGAATATATATAGTTTTGGAGTAAGGGCAAAATATCACTCCTTATCAGAAATGAAAAGAAGCTGTTTTTCATAATAAAGTTTAGTTTATCTCTTACATTTTATTTGTGTTAGAGTTACTATAGATTTTATTTTATTTACTTTTGTTGATGCCTCAATAACATAAAAAAAAAGCATTTAGCAAAACCATTGAAAAGCCATGTTACTTAACTGATTATTCAGAAGTCTGTCTGTGGAATATCATAGGATTTTTTTTTTCAATTATGAACTAAGTTCCCCTCATTTTCCTTCTGCTAATGTCTGCTGTTCTTTTTTTTTTTTGAAAACAATTTTATTAGTTTTTAAAAACAAACAAACAAACAAAACATAAAAATGTCTGCTGTTCTGAACCTGGTGGCCGCATTGGCTGATTGGTTTGGGCTCAGAACCTAAGAAGCAGAGGAACTGAAATTGCATTAATAGATAATTCCAGGGCTGAACTCAAGATTGGAAGGAAAAACAAAAGATCCCAGACTGGTTCCATACCATTACCCCAAAACAGTAGCCCTTAGCATATATCAACAGCAATTAAGAAGGGAATCTTTATGTTTACCTTAAAGAACAGATTTCTAAATATGTTGTTTAACAGTTTAAAATTGAAGTGCGACTTTTTGAATTACTCAGTTGAATCCGTTCAAGTAAGGTAGTAGGAAGGAAAACAAGAATAAGTGTTTTATAATCTACAGGTGAAACTCGAAAAATTAGAATATTGTGGAAAAGTTCATTTATGTCAGTAATGCAACTTAAAAGGTGAAATTAATATATGAGATAGACTCATTACATGCAAAGCAAGATAGTTCAAGCCATGATTTGTTATAATTGTGATGATTATGGCTTACAGCTCATAAAAACCCCAAATCCACAATCTCAGAAAATTTGAATATTACATGCAATTAATAAAACAAGGATTGTACATAGAACAATATCAGATCTCTGAAAAGTGTAAGCATGCATATGTACTCAGTACTTGGTTTGGGCCCCTTTTGCAGCAATTACTGCCTCAATGCGGCGTGGCATGGAAGCTATCAGCCTGTGGCACTGCTGAGGTGTTATGGAAGACTAGGATGCTTCAATAGCGGCCTTTAGCTCTTCTGCGTTGTTCGGTCTCATGTCTCTCATCTTTCTCTTGGCAATGCCCCATAGATTCTCTATGGGGTTCAGGTCAGGTGAGTTTGCTGGCCAATCAAGCACAGTAATCCCACGGTCATTGAACCAGGTTTTGGTGCTTTTGGCAGTGTGGGCAGGTGCCAAGTCCTGCTGGAAAATGAAGTCAGCATCCCCATAAAGCTCGTCTATGGAAGGAAGCATGAAGTTCTCCAAAATCTCCTGGTAGACGGCTGCGTTGACCCTGGACTTAATGAAGCACAGTGGACCAGCACCAGCAGATGACATGGCTCCCCAAATCAACACAGACTGTGGAAACCTCACACTGGACTTCAAGCATCTTGCAGTGTGTGCCTCTTCATTCTTCATTCTTCCTCCAGACTCTGGGTTATTGGTTTCCAAATGAGATGCAAAAGTTGCTCTCATCAGAAAAGAGGACTTTGGACCACTGAGCAACAGACCAGGTCTGTTTTTCTTTAGCCCAGGTAAGACGCTTCTGACGTTGTGAGATGCAAAAGTTGCTCTCATCAGAAAAGAGGACTTTGGACCACCGAGCAACAGACCAGGTCTGTTTTTCTTTAGCCCAGGTAAGACGCTTCTGACGTTGTTTGTTGTTCAGGAGCGGCTTGACAAGAGGAATACAACATTTGAAGCCCATGTCTAGGATCCGTCTGTGTGTGGTGGCTCTTGATGCACTGACTCCAGCCTCAGTCCACTCCTTGTGAAAGTCCCCAACACTTTTGAATGGCCTTTTCCTGACAATCCTCTCCAGGCTGCAGTCATCCCTGCTGCTTGTGCACCTTTTTCTTCCACACTTTTCCCTTCCACATAACTTTCTTTTAATGTGCTTTGATACAGCACTTTGGGAACATCCAACTTCTTTTGCAATTACCTTTTGAGGCTTTCCCTCCTTATGGAGGGTGTCAAGGATGGTTTTCTGCACAACTGTCAGGTCAGCAGTCTTTCCCATGATTGTGATTCCTACTGAGAGACCATTTAAAGGCTCAGGAACCCTTTGCAGGTGTTATGGCTTAATTAGCTGATTAGAGTGGGACACTTCGAGCCTAGAATATTGAACCTTTTCACAATATTCTAATTTTCTGAGATTGTGGATTTGGGGTTTTCATGAGTTGTCAGCCATAATCATCTCAATTATGACAAATCACAGTTTGAACTATCTTGCTTTGCATGTAATGAGTCTATTTCATATATTAGTTTCACCTTTTAAGTTGCATTACTGAAATAAATGAACTTTTGCACGATATTCTAATCTTTCGAGTTTCACCTGTAGAAACAAAATGATTACCTCTAGCAGCACATCTTTTAAATGTACGGCAATGGTGTCTTTTTCTTTATGCTGATTCATTGGATCGTTCTCAAAATGAAAAAAATGATTATGTATGAACTATACGTTATGAGGGAGGTGAACACATATAAATTTAATAATTTCATAAATAAGGTATTTAAGTACTCCATAAGGTTTACATACTAAGTTTAGAGTTTTTTAACATGCTCATTTACTATTAGATAAGTGTTTTGTAAACAAACACTTTTTAGCCTCAAAAGTTATTTCACAACTGCTTAATTTTCCTGTTTCCTTGATTCACAAAACATTGAAAATTACAGAATGAACAAGAAACTTAACTGAAGGCAGGATTCCCTCTTCTGATTTTATTTCAACTGTGGTTATGATGACTAAGATTTCAGCAGAGTTAAAAGAAATATTAATTTAACAAAATAATGAGCCTAATCCATTAGTTGCTTTTCCTGCAAAGCTTTTTATCAGGAAGATTATTTAAAAACAACTTTTAACATTTCAGTAATGAACCTGAACCCTCTTTGATTATCCCTCATCAAATGCTCTAAGCTGCTACCACATGTATAGACTATGGATATTCCATAATACTGACACATAATGCTTTTGTGTGACATGTAGTCCTACTTATAAACTTCTAGTCAAACTACATATTAAAACAACTCCAATCATGGCTACCATGAATGGGTAGATTCATTGTCCTTATCAAAGCAAAAGTCTCATAATCATTGGAGTCTCCTTTTGCTAGAAAATTTGTTATTCGCATTTAAGTAAATAATTACAGTTGCAAGAAGAAACACTAGCACACAGATATTGGCTGGAGTACACAAATTATGAGTGGCAGCAACAGTGAGGAGATAAGGGACATCAGAGAGAGCGGATGGAAGATATGGAACCAAAGGTTGCTCCCCAAAACTTCAGAACAGAAAGTACACGGTACTCATTCTTAATAATAAGCATAATATTTAAGGTTGAAATATTCATCTGTATTAATTGCCCCTATCAGTATCAAGAATCTGCCAGTTAAATTAATAATACAAGGAAATTAGGCTAGGAAGATTTCTATAAATTAGTTTTTCTATAAAAAACAGTGAGGCAAGTTAAACTTATGCCATCTGGAGTCAGAATGAACTAAGTTACAATGAATTTTGTGAGAAGTTACAATGCTTAAATTCGTAATAAAAGTCTGTTGTTCAATCAGTTTTAAAGGAAAAATGAATGTGGTGACAATATGGAAATAAGGTCTCACTGTATAGTCCCTTGCCAATTTTTTCTAACCTTTCCTTTGGCCTGACAAGAGGGGCATGCTCTGAATGCCCTGGGTTAAGGAGTGTCAGGGACCCAGGAAGCCTTCTATAAGTGCCCAGTCTTTTCTATAAAGTGCCCAATCTGTGGAACATAATTTCAGATTAGTTTACCCCTGATTCTTTTGAACTTGGTTTTCTGCCTGGACCTGGAGCCTCAGCAGTGTGATGGAGCCATTCTCTTAGCTTTCTTGATAGCTATTTTATGATGCTCAGCTGCAAGTGTTTTTAATTTGTTAAATATTGCATTTGTTTTTATCTATTTTATTACAAGCAGCCCAGAATCATGTACAGTTAGAACCTCTGGTCACGAATACTTCTGACCATGACCAAATTGGGTTCCAACCAAAAAAAATCACAATTTTTTTTTCATGGCCAATTTCCCCTTCTGCACCATTTTTTTTTTTTTTTTTGTAAGCACCAAATTTCCAAAATTAGGTTCCGGTCATGACCAAATTGGGTTGTGACCAAAGTTATGGAACAAATTATGGTCATGACCAGAGGTTCTACTATATATGAAATGGACACTAATATAAATCAAATGAATAGAACATTGATTTTTTAAAAAAATATTTAATTTTTTAAACAAATTAATTTAAAAAAAATGTAAAGCTTGAGTTTTGAAAAAGAGTGTGTGCAATTGAATTGTGATATAATTCATCATATCAGTTAGAAAGCTAAGTCAAATTTATCTTTGATATTTTAAAGTTGTGATGATTTCATGACTAAAAACTTTCTAATTTTACTAAGTTTACTTAATATAAAAACATTTATTAAATCCCTCATCCTCTTCCATTTTTTTTAATTTTTCTCTTGTCATTCTATTTTACACTTACAGAACACTAATGACAGGGCAAGTTTATATTTTTACCTTTATAGTCTTATTTTTTAAACCTATCCATGCTACTATCATCATACAAATACTGTGTGATTGCTTTCAAATGATTTGGGCCTAATCAGATCATACAAAAATATATGAATGTGAAAAACAAGTCTATTTTTCTTAATTTAGAAAAATCAGGTGATAATGTGATAATGTAATTTAAGACAGTTTGCTGAATGTGATAATACAGGTAGTCCTCGACTTACAACAGTTGATTTAGTGACCATTCGAAGTTACAAGAGCACTGAAAAAGTGTCTTGTGACCATTTTTCACACTTATGACCGTTGCAGCATCTCCGTGGTCATGTGATTTACATTCAGATGCTTGACAATTAGCTCACATTTATGATGGTTGCAGTGTCCTGGAGTCATGTGGTCCCTTTTTATAACGTCCTGGCAAGCAAAGTCAATGGGGAAACTAGATTCACTTAACAACCCTGTTACTAATTTAAGAATTGCAGTCATTCACTTAACAAATGTGGCAAGAAAAGTCATAAAATGGGGCAACACTCACTTTACAAATTTCTCATTTAGCAACATAAATTTTGGGCTCAGTTGTAGTCGTAAATTGAGTAGTATTTAATAGAAGTAAATGTATGTATTGTATGAGAATAAAAATAGTAAGTTTTATTTATTTACTTATTCCCCCTTGTATAATCTGCTCCAATCCCAAAAGACATTAGATGGCAAACATCAATATCAACAAAAATCAAATAAATAAATAAATAAATAAATATGTATTCTCCATTGTGTACCTGGTTACCTCCTTATAATCCCTTCCACTTCAATCTCTCCGAAAGAAGATGTTGAGGTAGTTTAGTAATATAATGAATTTCAGAGCAAATATATGTAGGAAGACTGAATTGATTGAAGAGAAGTGGAAAAAAAGCAAGCCATGGATGGGATGGATGAATTTGATGAGATCCTCAGAAAGAGAGATGTAAAAAGACAATATATGTCATTTCTGACATCCAGACAAGTGGAAGAAAATAAGACCAATCCCCACCCATTGAAGTTTCCTTAAATGCAAGGTTCAAACATTGTGCTCTCATCATTTTGAATAAAATACATTTACCTGCCAGGTAATTAAATAAAATTGATTATAAAATCTTTTCAGACCCCTAGTCCCCATGTACCTGGCAGAAATAAATTCTTTTTGAATATTAAAAGGCTAAGGAAAATAGAGCCATACTTTTTCAATCATATAGCGCTTGCAGAAAAGGAATCGAGATGAGAAAAGTATCAGAAAGCACTGTAATGCAGGGGCGTCAAACTCATGTCATCACAGCGGTGTCACATGACATATCAGGACATTTCCCCCCTTCGGTAAACTGGGCGGGACCAGCATGTAACTCATCTGGCCCACAGGCTGCGAATTTGACATTCCTGCTGTAATGTTTCCTTCTAATTACACTGCCTTCCAATAATTTGACTCCTCTAAATATTATAGAAGCCACGGTAACCAGTTTTAAATGTTTTATTTGTATCCTTATTTCTTATTTGCTTAAAACATTTTATACTTATCCTATTAGTGACATTGGACTTTTGTTCTTTTAAGATATAATCTAAATAGTTCAAGGGCCACATTCCAAGCTATAGATCCTGTTCTTTAAAACCAGATCAATTGCCAGTAACACATCTATTATTCGGGTTTTAGCTTTCTGTGAAAATGCTGATCCAGTATCTGTTCTAGAGACATGACTGAGAGTAAAGGTTGGAAGTTCATCTGCTAAGGTCACTGCTAATCAATGGAAGGTGAAGAATTGGAGTTGGTGTGATTTATAGGAA
The DNA here is from genome assembly GCF_049901735.1 of Notechis scutatus. Classification (NCBI taxonomy): domain Eukaryota; kingdom Metazoa; phylum Chordata; class Lepidosauria; order Squamata; family Elapidae; genus Notechis; species Notechis scutatus. The sequence continues at coordinate 130,011,036 of NC_142009.1, read as the reverse complement.
TTCAATTTTTCTGACCAGATGCTCCATCCAATAGTCAACTAATTTTCAGTGCAGGTTGCTGGGTTTGATAGCTGGGACAATACAAGGATTCTGCTGCAATACCACCTGTTCCTGTCTAAGCATCTGAGTTAACCAGCATTTCTGAGTTAACCAAAGTAATTTTAGGTGTGATCTAAATCAGGGATCTCCAACCTTGGCAACTTTAAGACTTGTGGACTTCAACTCCCAGAGTTCCTCAGCCAGCAGGAGACCCCTGATCTAAATTACCCTAACTTTTTCTTTTGTAGAATCTCATTGTTAACACTAAGGTAGCCCATGAAATATTCCTGTGTATTTTTTTCTCCATGACATCTACTGATTTCTCCTAACTGGTATCAGCACCCACTTTTAATATGATACTGTGGATATAGGGAGTGTACTCTTTCCTATCACAGAAGCAAATCTACTACATGGTAACGAAGACTATATTAATATGAACAAGTGGAAGAAATCTTGTGATGAACTGAATTAAGCATAGCTACAGGACCATTTGGAGTTTTGTGTCTCAGCAGTGCATGCAACACATTCTTTTCTGTCTCCAATTCATCCATGCAGAATCACCTGGTATTCCTTTTCCCTACTGCTTAGCATTCTTGTATCAAAGTCTTGGAGAGAGGAAGCTGATGGGAGAAAAAGTTAGAAGAATAGTGGTTGAAGTAAAATTTGAACAGAGGTCTTGTGTTTCAAAACTGAGTTCATACTCTAATGTAGGTTATACAGACTCCCTTGGGATGGAAAAGATTATAAACATTTACAAATAAATAGATCTATGTTTCATAAAAGGCATGATTTGCATGGTAATAATATAGACCACACTCACAATAACTTTGAACCCATCTTATTTACTTGGACAGGGTCTCACCTTGGCTCATTTGTTGGACTGAAATTCTATTTTTTCAACCCTTGGTTATTTACTAAATTATTTACTAAATTATTTATCTTTATTTACTAAACTTTATTTACTTTATTTACTAAAATTGAAATATATTCACTTTTTAAATTGAGGAGTAAAAAATAAGATTAGTTCTCCTCCTCCATCCATTCTACTAACTGCTTATAGAGCTTATCCTATTATAAGTGGGAAAGTTTAAAACAAAGATGAGCTTTAAATAACCTCTAAATTTACTTTTTTAAAAAACTTATGGAAACATTCTAGTTAATGTTTTACTATTCTAGAAGGTTTTGAAACTCAAGGACAGTAACTACATTAGTGAAATCAAACAAAGTCTCTTTACTACACACAAGCAGATTTTCCTATAAGACTCATATTTTCATATATGTTTGCATCATGCATTTCAAAGAGTTATTTCCAGGGGTGGTATTTAGCAGGTTCTGATCAGTTCTGGAGAACCAGTAGCGGAAAATTTGAGTAGTTTGGAGAACCAGCAAATACGATCTCTGACTGGCCCCGCCCCTATATATTCTCTGCCTCCCGAGTCCCAGCTGATCGGCTGGGTCTTCTTTGGTTGCCCTGCACAAGAGAACTGAGCTGGAAAGCAGGTTAGTGGGGTGGGGAGGAAATGGGATTTTGCAGTATCCTTCCCCTGCCATGTCCACTAAATCCGCCCACCAAGCCACACCACGCCCACCAAGCCACACCCACAGAACCAGTAGTAAAAAAAAAATGAATCCCATCACTGGTTATTTCTGTATAAGTATATGTTCCTCATGATAGTATGGCTCAAAAAGTGAAAAACAGTATCATCTGTTCTAAAAAAATGACTACCAGAGGCAAACAAAATGCTCAAATATATAAGAAAGAACTCATTTTATTATTTTAAAAAAAATTGGTTTTGGAAAAAGCAAAGTATTGTTAATTAAAATGTTCTATCTGATATTAGAATTTGCTGTTAGATTCCATTGACCTCTTTTTACTTTATATAATATCAATTAAAATAAATATTCAACATTGAATGAAGAATATATTTGTAGAAATTTCTGGTACTTTGCCTTTTAACCTTTTACTCAATTTTCATTTTCACCTAAAAATATTAATAGTTTTGTTCTCTGCTTATCTGCCAATCATCTAATCATTTAAAGCCATTTCCTTGCTAAGCTGGCTTTCCTCTTCTTCTTCTTCTTTTTTTTGGTTAGTTCATCAATACAGGACTGATCTGAAGCTGAGCTGTATAATAATAAGCCTTTCAGCAGCGAGGCTTGACACTTGCCTTGTAATTAAGGCCTTGATGGTTGTGTTGATGGCAAATGAAAGAAAATGGCTTTGTTCTCCAGTCTCAGGCTTGATTGCTGGTTCTCATTCTCACCTGAATTCGACCCATTCTGCATTGTGCACATGATTGCTAGAGTGTGAGTAATTGCAGCACTGGCAGATGACATTTTCATGAAGGCACACGGTAGCGCTCCAGAGGGAATTTGCAGAATTTATAGCTGGGGAAGCTCATCAAAGATGGATTTAGGAAATGCCTGTTTGAAAAATGGGAGCCCGACCAAATATCAGAGCTTTTCTTTTGACATTTGCCTTTTATATAAAGATCGCTTTGCACAACTTGCTTTATCTTGCAGTGGCAGTCTCTAAAGCCAGAATGAGGATTGCAAAGGGTTAATGGTTTCATTAGGACTACAATTTTTAGTGGGCTTTTCTTGACTTGTGAAGAGTAAAAGGGAAGAGAGATCTGCTCCCTTTGTGATTTAAGGTCTGAAATGATGTGTGGCTGAAGAAAGAGCTCTTTCTTTCGATGAGAACTTTTGCCAGGAAAGGGTTGCACAATTTAAGAGAGATTCGTTTTCTTAACCTTTATGTTCTACCTCTTAATTGATAACAATTAAAAATATTGTTAGTGGAAGAAATAAAGTCAAATAAAAATGAAAAACATCTAAAAGGATTCTATGGACAGTTTATAAGTGAAACAAGAAGAGGCTGACATAATGGCTTTTTCACATGTATAAATCTCATAAATAACTTTTGAATAGAGAAATATTTTAAAAGATCCTAGCAGATTTCTACCTTTTTTTCATATACAGCCCTGGATTATGGACTGAAAAGATCTAACAATATATACAATATATTCATATTTCTGTCAGGCTATAAAAATTAATACTCAAATACATTGCTTCTGAAACATTCTTAGTGAACCGTTTAGAGTTCTTATATTTCAGGATTTTCTTATCTGGACATATCCTACATCACTGCTTGATTGAGTTTTTTGTAAGGCTTTTTGATCAATCATCGATGAAATTAAAAATGTTCCATTCTTTGGATTGCAGTAGGGAACTGTGCTATTTAAAATTAACATGCAATACACACTATGGATCCTTAGAGCATATTTCATATTAAAAGGATATTTTTAAATGTGAACTTGTTTCATTTAATGTATTAAATGAATTCTCATCTCAGAGATGAAAATATATGATTTAAATTATGACTATTGCAAATGATGGAGTTTTGACTTTCTTGATTTTCAGATTTATTTTAGGCATATAATTTTACTTGAATTTTCTATGGAATACAAGAAAACAAGTAAAAAAAATCACTACAGTCAGAATAAAAAAATATGTAACCACTTTGACAACATGCCAGATATTTGATTCTATTTTTAGACATAACCTTAGTATTTTCTACATAAAAGGTTGCAAGAGATTATTGGAAGATGCTGCAAAGTATAACGTCTACAAATGATGCTTATTCAAATGATAAAGTTATGTTCAGGGACAGTTTGAAAAAGCAGTCAAGTTCTTTTTGGTGTAAAGGAATTAAGGAAAACTAGGGGTATTTATGCTAAATATTTTATTTCCAGTCAAAGTTTTAAAGCTTTTGAATTACTGCAAATTTGATTGGCTATAATTACAAAATTGTACTATGTATAATTCAAAGTGTACAATATGTTTTTATAAACAATTAAAGAGCATTTTAATAACGTGGTATTAAAGAATCATGTTAAAGCATAAAAAATAAGGAGTGAATTTATATATTATCATGTTTGCAACCTGTAACTGACTGTAATGGTGCATTATAAAGTAACAGTTTTTGGACCATGGCACTTCAGTTGGGCTAACTTACAGAATGCAGTCATCATCTAGGATTCATGACTTAATTTTGGGATTGATATTTGGCAAATTTTGGCTGCATCAGTGCTGTCCAGATGTCTAGTAAATGTCTTTTCCTAGCCCTCTGGAGGCTGGGTTGACTAGCTCCATTTTTAGCTACTGGAGACTACATGGATTGATCTCACCCTAGCTTTCCGGAGACTGGAGGCCATTTGCTGCCGGTGGTCAGCCACAGTCAATCCAGCAGAAGTTATTCCCATTACCACTGTTTTTTTGTCCTTGCCATTGTGTTTCTCTATTTAGGTAGGAAAATATCTCTGAAATGACACAACTGGTTACAGGTTGCCTAGTATTTGTTATTTGCAAGAATTCTGAAATCAAGAGTTGGAATATGGTATTTTAAGTGATCAATTCTACACAAAAAATTGTTCATATATATTGGACAATCCAGAGAATGTTTTTAAATGGTTGGCTGTGAAAACTCACTATATCTCTTTGTCTCAGGCCACGCACATACAAACACTCAGAGAGATGGTTGCAAAATTTATTGAGAAGTTTTTGAAGCAAATAAACAAGCAGTAGAAAAAATAAACCTAACAAAATCCAACAAGCTTGCCTTAAACTTCTAAATCCAAAACAGCAGAGACAAAGAGTGGTTAAGTGAAATCCAAAGGTCCAACTGTTGTAGAAGTTTGGTCAGTTTATCCAGATCCAGAGGCTAATCATGAAATTTCAAGTTGGGAATCAAGGCACATAGAATCTACATGAATTGTGTCTTACGGTTGTGTCTTATGGAGAGCTTTGAGTTCATCCCTCTTTTTAAGTAGAAGCAACCCTCAATTGGAAGACACAGCTCCTTTCTTTCAAAAAGCCTTGTACAGCATCTTTGCTCTGCTTTCCTCCTCGCACAGCAAGCCCTTGCACTGGGAGGGTGTGGCAGTTCAGAATCCTCATTTTTGGAGATGAGTGGTAGCTAAGTTTCCTGATTATTGGGTGGTACAGCTTCCATTGCCTGAAGTTTCTCCGGCAGAAATTCTACTGGGAACTGGTGCACAACAAGCTCTCCTAGTCACCATAAATTCCACTTAGAGCTTTTTTGTTGTGGCGGTTTTACTATGGCCTAGCCCATTTCAAGTCAGGCCTTCTTATCATAATTTAGGGTGTGTCAAATTGAAAAAAAAATTCAGCTTTCAATTTCCAAACATTAGGTGTGCTCAAAAGTACTTTGGGGATTGTAAAGATATTTTGGTTACTTTAATATAATTTAGATGTAACTACATAAATATCATAACTTTTTAACATTTTGTTTCATTTAACCCAAGTGTGCTTTATGCAACCTCTCCACCCATAGTCAGCACTCAGATCAGCATAGATCTGAGATCCAAAATCAACTTCAGGCCAATAACAAGTAAGCAATATTGCAATCAAGAAACTGCCAAAGAACCGTTAGTAAGCAGCCTTAAGACCGTCCCCGCCCACACAGACAGGCAAGATACCAGAATATGAAGTGAAAGCAAGTAGAACTGATGATATTACCTAGTTAGGGTAATGAAACATCTGCAAGAAAACAAGCAAGCTCAGAGAGCCCCAAGGACCCCTCTTGTGTAATTTTTCTGCTGGTTTTCCTTCCTGTTAACTGCGACATGCTTTGTTCACTCTTGCACACACTTCATCATTAATGCTGCTGTCATTTTGTAGATGGACTCCTAAGGAATGAAAGCTATTGGTCTTCACTAGATCTTCATTGCTAACTTGTATGGTGAAGTTGCTTGGGCTGGTCCCTAAGTATTTAATCTTCTTGATGTTGAGGTGCAGGCCATATTGGCTAAGGCGGTTGCTCCAGATCTGCACATATTACTGCAGTTCTTCTCTGGAGGCAGTTGCGAGCATATCATCAGCATAGAGCAAGGTCCAGGGGATGTCACATTGCAGTTCTTGCATGTTACTATCCATGATGCAAATGAACATTGGCAATGGTGGTAATGTTGAGCTTTGTTGAACACCAATTATCACATGAAAACGTTTGGAAAGGCCTGTAGCTGATCTCACATGACTGCTTGACTGTCATAACAGTATTACTTTCATTTATCTCTAATTCGGTCTTTACATAGGTGCTTTCAACAGTGTTTCAGTTCTCAGTGCTTAAAAGTTTCTGTTGCTAATCAAAAACTGGAATACCAAACCAGTTTACCTGCTATATTTTTCCAACTATTTGAAAGACTAGAAGGCAGCCGCTACCTAATATTTTTTTGTTATTTATAAACAATACTTTTCTTGAAATCCTTTGTATTTCTATAGACATGAAACAGATAAGGATTATCATTTAACACAAATAGCCCAATATTTTCTTTAAAACATTTCTATTCTTCACTCATTTTTGGCCGGCAAAGGCTAAATTCTCTAGTATCTTGGTTTGTTTGTTTATTTATTTATTGCTCTATTATTTATTATCTATTATTTATTTATTATGTAATAAATTCTCTTTCTCTCTCTTTTTTATTTTTAGATTTTATTCATAAACATTTTTTGAATACAGCATCTTTCTCTTTTGTAATGGTTGATTGTGTCATGAAAGCAGTTTTGAAATTTTTGAATTTGGATTTGTTTGTTTTAGTTGTTTCCCACTTAAAAGTAACTTTTTCTCAATTCACTGATACAAAGTGCCAAAATTTGTGCATCTTATCAATGGACATATATACACAGGAATGTATGTAAACACAGTTATTTTAGTAGAAGACATGTTCCGATTTGACTTGAATAGAGAAAAAAAATGTATGTAAATGTGTGAAGTAGAGGGTTCGCAGACAGTGTGTATACCATTATTAAACTGGTTGAAGACACTGAGGTTTTTGCTTATTTTTCTGAAATTTCCTGATTATATAAACTTAATTGCATTTAAATAAATTAATATGCTAATTAATTATTTGGTATTAATATTATTATTAATATTATTAATAATATATTTATTAATATATTAATAAATCAATATAATATAATTGTAATATATTTGCTGATTGCATTTCCTGATTTTATATATATATAATGGGATCACCACTGTCACCCGTCATTGCAAACCTGTTCATGGAAGAATTCGAATCCAGAGCCCTGGCCAATGCCACCCACAAACCTAAACTATGGTTAAGATACATCGATGACACATTTGTGATTTGGCCCCATGGAAAAGAAAACCTAAACAATTTCCTAACACACCTAAACAGCACACACCCCAAAATCAAGTTCACCATGGAAACGGAAACAAACAAACAACTACCATTCCTAGATGTACTAATCTACAAAAAAACAGATGGCACACTAGGACACACCGTATACCAGAAGAAAACACACACTAACCGCTACCTCAACGCCCAATCCCACCACCACCCAGCACAGATAAACTCCGTGGCCAAACGCCTGGCAGACAAGACACACATTAAGACTGAACTATGCACCCTGACTAAAGTACTGACAGCCAACGGCTTCCACAAAAGCAAAATCACCAGCTTGATCCACAAAAACACACTGAAACATAATAGAAACCCAGAAGATGAACAAACCCATGGAACAGCTGTCCTACCCTACATAAGAGGTACTACAGACAAAATTAGTAAGGTACTACACAGACATCACATCAGGACTGCCTTCAAAACAGACAGAAAAATAGCAGCCATCCTTAGCAACCCCAAAGATAAAATTGACCTGGAAAACCAAGGCATATACGAAGTCCCCTGTGCATCATGCCCAGCCACATACATCGGACAGACCAATAGAAGAATAAGTACCCGCCTGGATGAACACAAAAATGCAGTCAAAAAGATGGAACACACTTCCTCACTAGTCCAACACATGGAAGCCACAGGTCATAGCATCAACTTCAAGGGCACCAAAACCCTGGCCACTATGGAAAACCCTAGCCACAGAGTCATCAGAGAAGCCATAGAGATTGAAAAAAGACCAGAAAGCATGAATAGAAGAGATGATTCCACCAGGCTGTCAATCATTTGGAAGCCTGCACTCACAAACAAAAAAATCTCCACACCACAAGCCAGGCAAACACCTGGGCACAAACAGATCCCCCCTGATACCTCCAGCTCAAACACACCCCAACCAGGCACCCAGATGAAACCCAGCTTCCTAACTAATGATAACTAATGATTTACCCGAATATATATTCTCAAGTTTTCACGGGTACTTACATGTATGGCATTCAGCTTTGTTCGGGTATTTTCCCACGTCATTGTAGTTGTGCTTTTAAAGTTGTAGCAACATTTCGGCAGAATCTCATCTGCCATCATCAGGCTTCTGTATAGTGTTCATCTGTGAGTCAGACTTTTATAGTGGTTTCAGATTTAAATTTGGGGTAGCCTATTGCTGTGCCAGAATAGTTTTTTCTTCATCCTGATTGGTTGGGAGTCTTGGTCTGTGTTTATTGGTCTTGGAGTTTGCTGTGTTCTGCTTGATTGGTGTTTCTAATATCTTTTGTCTGTTTTTGGGGCTCTTTTTGTATCTTGATTGGCTGGCAACATTGTATTCCTTTATTGGAGGCCTTTAGTGCAGCTTGGCTCCGGGTAAATGGACGGCTATCATTTGTTAGGAAGCTAGGTTTCATCTGGGTGGAGGCATGGGGTGTGTTTGAGCTGGAGGTATCAGGGGGGATCTGTTTGTGCCCAGGTGCTTGTCTGGCTAGTGGTGTGGAGATTTTTTTGTTTGTGAGTGCAGGCTTCCAAATGATTGACAGTGTGGTGGAATCATCTCTTCTATTCATGCTTTCTGGTCTTTTTTCAATCTCTATGGCTTCTCTGATAATTCTGTAGCTGGGGTTTTCTATAGTGGCTAGGGTTTTGGTGCCATTGAAGTTGATGCTATGACCTGTGGCTTCCATGTGTTGGACTAGTGAGGAAGTGTGTTCCAGCTTTTTTACTGCATTTTTGTGTTCATCCAGGTGGGTACTTATTCTTCACATACATTCTCCAATGTATGTGGCCGGGCATGATGCACAGGGGACTTCGTATATGCCTTGGTTTTCCAGGTCAATTTTATCTTTGGGGTTTCTAAGGATAGCTGCTATTTTTCTGTCTGTTTTGAAGGCAGTCTTGATGTGATGCCTGTGTAGTATCTTACTGATTTTGTCTGTAGTACCTCTTATGTAGGGCAGGACAGCTGTTCCATAGGTCTGTTCATCTTCTAGGTCTCCATTATGTCTCAGTGTGTTTTTGTGGATCAAGCCAGTGATTTTGCTTTTGTGGAAGCCATTGGCTCTCAGTACTGTAGTCAGGGTGCATAGTTCAGTCTTTATGTGTGTCTTGTCTGCCAGGTGTTTGGTTCTGGCAATTAGTGTTTTGGCCATGGAGTTTATCTGTGCTGGGTGGTGGTGGGATTGGGTGTTGAGGTAGCGGTTGGTGTGTGTTTTCTTCTGGTATATGGTGTGTCCTAGTGTGCCATCTGTTTTTTTGTAGATTAGTACATCTAGGAATAGTAGTTGTTTGTTTGTTTCCATTTCCATGGTGAATTTGATTTTGGGGTGTGTGCTGTTTAGATGTGTTAGGGAATTGTTTAGGTTTTCTTTTCCATGGGGCCAAATCACAAATGTGTCATCGATGTATCTTAGCCATAGTTTGGGTTTGTGGGTGGCATTGGCTAGGGCTCTGGATTCAAATTCTTCCATGAACAGGTTTGTAATGACGGGAGACAGTGGTGATCCCATAGGGGCTCCTTCAATTTGCTTGTATCTTTGTCCTTTGTATATGAAATATGTGTTGGTTAAGCAGTGTTCTGTTAGTTCCATGAGGTGTTTGGGTGGTTGGTATTTATTTTTGATGATTTCAAGAGTTTCTTTTATCGGGACTTGAGTGAATAGTGAAACCACGTCGAAACTTACAAGCAGATCTTCTTGCTCCACGTGTAGATCTTTGATCATTTCCAAGAGGTGATATGAGTTTTGTACATGTGAAGCTGCTGCTTCAGCATGGGGTTGTAGCTGCTTTGCTAAGAGTTTAGCTAGGTTTTGTAGTGGTGCTCCTCTGGAGCTGACTATGGGTCTGAGAGGTATGCCTTCTTTGTGTATTTTTGGGAGGCCGTATAGTTTGGAGCATCTGGAAGATTTTTCTCTTGGGATGATCGTCTGTTGGATCTCTTTGCTCATGTGGATGGTTATAATTTTCTTCTTGGTTATTTTTTCAGATATGTGGTTGGGTCCGTGTTTATGGGTTTGTATGTGGAGTCTTGGAGTAGGTCTGTCAATTTTGTTTCGTAGTCTTTTCTATCCATTACTACTGTGGCATTATCTTTAGTTGCTGGAAGTATGATTATGCTGCTGTCGTTCCTTAAGGCTTGCAGGGCTTTTAGTTCCTCTTTGTGCAAGTTGTTTTTGGGTGGTTTGCTTGTGCATAGGATGTTAGTGACTTGGTGTCTTATTCTATCAGCTTCATCTGTATTTAATTTAGTTAGGCTGGATTCCACTCCACATATGATGGATTCTGTGGGGATTTTTTTGGGTGCTATAGCATAATTGAATCCTTTGGTTAGGACATCTGTTTCTGTTTTGGTGAGTTCTCTGTTGGAAAAGTTGTATACTAATTGTTTCAGGTGTTGTTGTGAGTTGTTGGGGGCTTTCTGAATACCATACATATTATATATATATATATATATATATATATATATATATATATATATATGTATGTATGTATGTATGTATGTATGTATGTATGTATGTATGTATATGGTATTCAGCTTTGTTCGGGTATTTTCCCACGTCATTATAGTTGTGCTTTTAAAGTTGTAGCAACGTTTCGGCAGAATCTCATCTGCCATCATCAGGCTTCTGTATTGTGTTCGTCTCGAGTCAGACTTTCACAGCCGTTTCTGTTTTAAATTTGGTGCTAGCCTACGCTGTGCCAGAATGGTTTTTTTCTTCATCCTGATTGGTTGGGAGTCTTGGTCTGTGTTTATTGGTCTTGGAGTTTGCTGTGTTCTGCTTGATTGGTGTTTCTAATAGCTTCTGTCTGTTTTGTAGCTTTTTTTGTCTTGATTGGCTGGCAACATTGTGTTTCCTATATTGGAGGCTTTTAGTGTGGCTTGGCTTCGAGTAAATGGATGGCTATCATTTATTAGGAAGCTAGGTTTCATCTGGGTGCCTGGTTGGGATGTGTTTGAGTTGGAGGTATCGGGGGGGATCTGTTTGTGCCCAGGTGTTTGCCTGGCTTGTGGTGTGGAGATTTTTTTGTTTGTGAGTGCAGGCTTCCAAATGATTGACAGCCTGGTGGAATCATCTCTTCTATTCATGCTTTCAGGTCTTTTTTCAATCTCTATGGCTTCTCTGATAATTCTGTAGCTGGGGTTTTCTATAATGGCTAGGGTTTTGGTGCCATTGAAGTTGATGCTATGACCTGTGGCTTCCATGTGTTGGACTAGTGAGGAAATGTGTTCCAGCTTTTTGACTGCATTTTTGTGTTCATCCAGGCGAGTACTTATTCTTCTATTGGTCTGTCCAATGTATGTGGCCGGGCATGATGCACAGGGGACTTCGTATATGCCTTGGTTTATATTGTATGGTGAAGTTGCTTGGGCTGGTCCCTAAGTATTTAATCTTGGAAAATACCCGAACAAAGCTGAATGCATACATATAAATAGCTGCAAAATCTTGAGAAAACACACACATATATATGGTATTCAGCTTTGTTCGGGTATTTTCCCACGTCATTATAGTTGTGCTTTTAAAGTTGTAGCAATGTTTCGGCAGAATCTTATCTGCCATCATCAGACGAACGCTATACAGAAGCCTGATGATGGCAGATGAGATTCTGCCGAAACGTTGCTACAACTTTAAAAGCACAACTACAATGACGTGGGAAAATACCCGAACAAAGCTGAATGCCATACATGTAAGTACCCGCGAAAACGTAAGAAAACACACACACACACACACAAACACACACACACACACACATATATATGTAATATACATAATATACATAAAATATGTACATACTAACTAGATCAACCATTATAGAAGAGACTTTGAAAACCTGGAAAACGTAAAATTCTTTATTTTATTATTGTACGCAAAGCAACTTTTTAGAGTTGCAATAGATTTTGAAAAATAAAATTGAAATCATTTTTTTCACCAAATCTTTCATGAACAGGCACTGGGGAAAAAATTCTAGTGGGCATTTATAATTATGTACCTAAAACAATTTTGATATCCAGGTGTTTAATCTTCATAGACTATATTAAAATAAGCTATCTTAATGTTGTTATTAGTTTTGTTTTACTCTGGTATTCTTAAGGGCAAGTTAGAACATGGAAACATCTTCAGTCCCAGTTCTTTCATTTTTAAGCAAACTCTTTGAAAAAAAATTGTATAAGCAACCTAATAAAATATCAGCTCAGAAGATGTATGGTATGGTTATGTTGTAGAATTCAGTTGCTCATAAATAGATTGTTGAGTCTCTAACATGTCTTTATTTTCCTGACATATTCCACCGCAGCCCATTAATATATCTGCTCCTATTGTCATATATAGTGTCCAATTAGTACATTTGAACAAGAGCTCTATACCAGAAACAAAAGATTTAAATAATCACCTGTTCTTGTTTTAATAATGCTTCATAAGTCTCTATCACAGATGTCTGGAATTTTTAATTCCGCTTTGTGCTATGTAACCTTGAACAGTAAGTCCTGTCTTAAAAAAAAAAAATTGCTCTAAACATTACTCCCAAACAGATTGTAACAGTGTAAAAATTAACATTAACATCTCTATTGTAAGAAAACATCTCTATTGTAAGAAAAGAAGAACTCATCTATGACAATTATTTGTAGACTGTGTATCGTGAGAGCCACAAGTATCTTTTGGAAGCTTATATATTTCTATAGTTCTATAGAAAAAAGGTCAATGCTAGAACTGGAGGTACATAAATCCTTTGAAAGAGATGCTTTACAACGTGCAGAAGCACATGCAGAAGGTAGTCCTTGTTTTACAACCATTCATTTGGCGACTATTCAAAGGTACAGAGGCATTGAAAAATTTACAACCAATCCTCCCACTTACGGCTATCGTAACATCTTCACAGTTACATGATCAAAATTTTGGTGCTTGGCAACTGGCATATATTTATAATAGTTGGAGTGTCCTGGGATCATGTCATTATCATTTGCAACTTTTTCAGCTGATTTCTGACAAGCAGTCAATGGTGGAAGCCAGATTCATTTAACAACTTTAAGGATTCACATAACAATCCTGGCACGAAAGGGTCATAAAATTGGGTGTGACTGGCTTAACAACCACCTCGCTTAGCAACAGAAATTCAGATCCAAATTGTGGTCATAAGTCAAGGATTACTTGTACAGTAGAACCTCTGGTCACAAATGCTTCTGACCATGATCAAATCGGGTTCCACTCAAAAAATTAACAAAAGTTTTTTTTTTTCATGGTCAATTTTCCCTTCCACACCAATTTTTTTTGTAAGTGCCAAATTACAACCAAATCGGGTTGCGACCAAAGTTATGGAATGAATTATGGTTGTGACCAGAGGTTCTACTGTATATAGGACTTCTTTGAGTCATATGTCATTTTAAATCCAATATTTGATTAATTTTAATACTGGAGTAGAATAAAATGTCTATGCATATTCATATATACACATGCATCATGTTCAAGATTGGTGTATTACATTTGCATCAAACTGGAGTACAGTAAAACATAAATTTAACAATAGAAAGGTAATATTGTAGCAGCTACTTAAGAGAGTGGCCTGACTAGAGATGTAGATTAGAAAGCCATTAGCCCTGAATGTCAGTCAACATGATGAGAGAAAAGTGCCTGAGATTGAGACAAATGTGGTTTCCTATCTCCTGCCTTTGATCAGTTTCTGAGCTCAGTAATCTTTCTGGTTAAACATTTGGTCTTTTAATTTTAATTTGAAATTAAAAATTATTTGTACTATTGCATGTACATTAAATATTCACAGGCATATTAAATTGATTTGTACAAGACAAATATGAAAGTAAAAATGTTTTGCAACTCTGTAACAATCATTGTAACAGATGGGTTCTGTGAGTACTTCAGGCCCCTCAAAGCTCTTAAGATATCTTACATTCCCTTGTGGTATATGGAAATTATTTTTTCCTATGTAACTTTTTTGGGGGAAATAGATAATTACTAAAAGTATGAAAATTTGCTCCCGTCAAGTTTAGTTTTCCGTGTCTGAAACCAACATACAGTATTATTTCTGCATGAAATTTTAATTCAGTTTTTTTCTTTAACCTCATATAAAATCCTAAATTTCATTCCGAAATCCAGATTCGGGTTTTTGAAGCAACAAGATCCACTAAATAATTTCTATGTTGTTTGTCAATTCTATGTTGTTTTTTTATCTTCAGAAAATGAATTTGGAGGAAAATTGGTGAATCCAACGCAGTGAGAGGCTTGGAAAACAGAGACTGGACCAAAGAACAATTATTTCACTGAACAATTTCAGGTACAATTGAACAATATACTATTGAGAGTTTATTACCAAAAATCAACAATCTCTTTGTGCTTTTTTGTTTTGCTACTCTTGGTACCCCCTGTGACTGTAAGTGACTGTTTCTAAGATGCTGCATTCATAAAATGACAGTTCACACTATCAAGATTAAGTTATTAAACAAAATATTGTATGTGCATATATTATACATTGATGCTATAAACAGCATAAAGAACCATCAAAAACAGTGTTAACTTACCATAGCATTTTCTAAATGCAAAAATGAGAATTGTGAGAAAATATCAAGCAGATATGTATGGAGATTTCAGGATTTCTTTTACAATATGGATGTGTGCTCACATACACATGTTCACACGCACAGAAAATTAGTTGTGTTTCTTTCTGTAGTGAGCGTACTTTTCTAGTAGCTGTAGAAAGCAGAGATTAATTTCTGTGGGTTTATGACACTCAACAATATAAAAATAGAAATGAAGATGTACATAATTGTGCTAGGAAATTTGCTTTTATAAGGTACTCCTTATTTATATTGCCACTTTGGGACAAAGTTTCTGAAAGAATTGCTACATCATTTTGCAGGAAGCTAAACTATATATATATATAGTACCTGATCTGTGATCTTTAGAGGAGGGCAGAAAGATACATTGTCAATTGTTTCATATAATCCTGTATATATTAATAATAGGATACAGGTTGCATCTAATTGCTTCAGATATGACCTAGCAATGCATTCTTGCAATCTATCATTACTAACAGTATCTAGTCTATATTTGCAACAAGGAATAATGATGTTCGCTTTTATAAAGACCATTTTGTTGTTTACACTTCAATAAATGTAATAAAATATGTGAATTTGTGTTTCTTACTTTATTGAAGTTGTTTCCACCACTAACTTGGCTGAGAGAGATCTGAGTTATATCATACTTTACACAGTAATCTTAAATTTTTGAGAAAAATATAAATGCAATAACAAAACAATACATTTATTATTATTTTTTCATGGAAGCCTTCTTTATGGGACATTTTTCTGATTGATTTCTCCCTGTTTAGAAAATGAACTATATACATTTTGAAATATATCAGTTTAAAACTATTAGATCAAGTTAAAATGCCTTCAATTTCTAGCATCATTGATCATTCACAATGTGAACATTTTTTTTAATATTTAAGAAATATGTTTTTAGAAGACTTTACACAAGCCTCAACTTTCATAGATTGCAACTATAAAAATTGTGGCCTGGTCAATATCTACCTCTGTTGTCAATGCAATGTTTCTTCAGTTTGACCTAGCTATGGCATAATCTTTCTCTGAAGTAGCACTTGCCTGATTATTTTATCTCTGCTAATTTTTGAGCCTAGGAAGACAAAGTCTGTGAGCACTTCAACTTCTTGTCTGTATTGGGTTAGACCTTCCTATTGGCATAACTTCCTTTTTTTACATAAAATATAAAAATACTTTTATGTAAAATATTGAGCAGCAGGCTAGCAGGCTGTTGTCTTTTGCTTTCAACAAAATAGTTTTGTAGTTCTTTTTTTAAAAAATATTATTATTATTTCCAGCCATCTAAGGAGTATTAGCAGCATGTTTGAGGAGGTTGACGTTTTTACCAGCAATATTAATCTCACTTTCTATTTGCTGTAATTTAGCCTTTCTCATGATATATTCTGACCATAAATTAATGTAGTTAATGTACCTAAGTGGGCAATATACTGGACATACATCCTTCCCAATTTTGAAAAATTTAGTCACTGTATATTCCTTCTAACAATTGTGTCCTAGTCACCTTGAAATTATTCAATGGGCAAGTGAGATAGCCTGGAACACTCAGGCTTTTAATTTGCTTTAGTCAAAAGCCTTTGTAAAATCAAAAAGGCAAACTCTTCTGAAACTTGTTTTTCCAATTCTTTTTATATTAGCCATACGATGTCTCTGCCTCTAAATGAGCTTGTATATCAGCAGTTTTCATGTATTTTTGAAATCTGGGTTGCAAAATCTTGAGCGTTATTTAAATAATATAAAAGGTAAATAGAAGTGTTCAACAGTTAGAGCACTCTTTACTACTATTCTGATTTGGTATTGGAATGTAATTTATCTTTGCTAGTCCATTGGCCACTGCTACTTTTCTGTAACTAATTAGAAACCACATATGCCACTCAACTTCATCGTTTTGTAAGTTTTTAATTATTTCTGCTGGTTTGTTATCAATTCCTGCAGCTGTGTTGTTAGCAATCTTTTCTTAGGGCCTGTTTAATTTCACCTGCCAGAAAGTCTGGCTCTGGTTCAGTGATCAAACCTTTGTATAAATCACTGATTTCAAGATCTTTTTCATACAGATCTTCCTTATATGGGTACCATTTGTTTATATCTTGTCTAGTGATTATTGCCTTTTCTGGGGGGGGGGGGGTTCCCATGCCTATCTTTCTAAAAAGCTTCTCTTGATTTCTTTAATATCCTTAAATAAATATGTTGTCCCTCCATCTCTCTAATAAACAATTTGGTTTCAGAAAAAAAACTATCCTGCAATCTGCAACTCTTACACTGCAAAAACATATGGACTACACAACTCGATCAGGGCAAAGCAATAGACGCAATCTATGTAGACTTCTGTAAAGCCTTTGATTCAGTGGTACATGACAAACTACTCCTAAAACTAAAATCCTATGGTATCTCTGGACACCTGCATAACTGGATAGAAGCATTCCTGTCAAACAGACAACAAATGGTCAAAATTGGGAGCTTCCTATCAAATTCCTTACCTGTCAACAGTGGTGTCCCCCAAGGCAGTGTTCTAGGACCAACTCTCTTCATACTCTACATAAATGATCTCTGTGATCATATTAAGAGTAACTGTGTTCTCTTCGCTGACGATGTAAAACTATTCAACACCACAGACAATACTGCTACCCTTCAAAAAGATTTTGACTAGGTATCAGAATGGTCAAACAAATGGCAACTTGAAATCTCAACAAACAATGCTCTGTCTTACATATTGGCAAAAAAAAATATATATCAGAAAATAAAACACAGGCTGAATAGTCAAGACCTCATTGATGATCCAAACTTCGTCAAGGACCTTGGAGTACTCATCTCTAATGATCTAAGTGCTAGAGCCCACTGTAACTACATAGCCAAAAAGGAATTAAGAGTTGTTAACCTAAACCTGCATAGCTTTTTCTCTAGTAATATTACACTATTAACTAGAACATACAAAACATTTGCTAGACCAATACTTGAATACAGCTCATCAGTCTGGAACCCACATTATGTATCTGATATTAACACAGTTGAAAAAGTCCAGAAATATTTCACAAGAAGAGTTCTCCACTCCTCTACTTGTTGTAGAATACCTTATTGCCACCAGACTTGAAATTCTAGACCTGGAAATTCTAGAACTACGCCGCCTTCGCTCTGATCTAAGTATACTATATAAAATCATACATTGCAATGTCCTACCTGTCAATGAATACTTCAGCTTCAACCATAACAATACAAGAGCAAACAATAGATACAAACTCAAGGTTAATCGCACCAAACTTGATTGCAGGAAATACGACTTCAGCAACAGAGTGGTCAATGTCTGGAATACTCTACCTGACTCTGTGGTTTCTTCCCCAAACCCCAAAAACTTCCACCTTAGATTTTCTATTATTGACCTCACCCCTTTCCTAAGATGTCTGTAGGGGGCATGCATAAGCGCACTGACATGCCTACCGTCCCTGTCCTATTGTTTCTTTTATTTTTCTTATATGTATCCATGTATTCATAACTATGTTTTTACTTATACCTATTATCTTGTAAGCAATTGACAAACAAAATAAAATAAAATAAATAAATAAGATGGCTTTCCTCAGTTTTTTACTATTGCTTGTTTAGATATAACACATTTCATCTTGTCCCTTCTTTGGAACTCAGTATTCAATTGCGCATATTTTCTTCTGTCAGTGTTGTCTTTTTCTTTCCACATTTCTTTAGCAATTTTCACCATCTCAATCAATTTTGCATTTTTTTCCTAATTCTATCCTTTGGTGGTATTTTTCTTTACTTTTTTAATGATAGCATGAATTTTAGACCTCAATCTATTATATTTGTGAAATATAATTAACTACAGCTTTTCTTTATCATTGCCTCATAATCATGTGGCATACTATTGAAGTTGTAGGTTTTTGGTCCTATTTTATTTGTGTTCTTTAGTTTGAGTTGTAATTTTGCAAGGTCTTGATGATCTGTTCTGCAGATCTCCTTTTTACAGACAGAATGTAAACTTCTTAATATTTAATTCAGGACCTAATATCTTGTTAAAAATCTGTTACAATAAAAGGTATTGTTTAAATTATAAAAACACTCCTAGAGTGTAATCCAAGTTAAATATCATAACTTTAGTTGTTGATCAAAATCATAGATCAAAAACTTTACCAACTAGAATGAAGAAAAATAATTTATGTCAGTTATGTCCAGGGGTAGGATTCAAATTTCTTAACAACCGGTTTTGTGGGCATGGCCTAATTTGTGGGTGTGGCTTGGTAGTCAGGTGACTGGCTGGGCGTGGCTTGTATATAAATATTGTAAATATTTATGTAAATTTTTTTTTTTAATAAAAAAGAGCAACTTTTACCCAAAATCAGGCAAAGCAGGCAGGCGGATTGAGTTGCTCACAGAATCACAGATTCACTCAGAGATCTACCATTCTGCTATCTGCTGCCTGAGTCTGCACTGAAAAATAGAAGCTAGGAAAGTTCAGCTCTGCTTTTAGATTAGCTAGAAAGCAAGAAATCAAATGATTTTCTGCTTTCTAGCTAATCTAAATCTCCCGGCACAGCTGATAGTCGGAACAGCTGATGGTCAGGGGACAAAAAAGGAAAAATAGCAACCTACCCAAAATTAGGCAAAGGCACAATGCAGGCAAGTTTGATGGTGTGTAAGCCAGGTAAGGAGTGAGTGGGCAGGGAGGGGAGGGGTGGGGCCAGCCAGTGGTGCGATTTGCTGGTTCTCCGAACTGCACAGAATCATAACAACCAGTTCTATAGAACAGGTGTGACCAGGTAGAATCCCACCCCTGGTTATGTAATAAGAAAAAAAGAACAATTCACTTCCGTTTTGCATGTACCTGCATCTTTTCCCTCTCAGCCAAGCATGATCATAAATAACTTCATCCTTAAATTAACAGAGTAAATGAATGTACTGTAAGTGAAGAAAAATTGTGAGGAAAAAGAAAAGTATGGGAGGAAAAGAAATAAGGAACAAGATAATTTAGGAATACGCTTAGACACTTGATTAGGTTTGGGAATAAGGCAGAAGCTACTACCTTTGGTTTTAATACAGCCACTTCTTAAGAAGCAGTTTTACTTGGACTTCTTCTCTGCTCTTCTTCAGTAGTTTATTGGCTCTTTCCAGTTTAGAGTTCATATTAATTATACCATATTAAACAACACTTTTTGTTTAATATGGTATTATTTAGGGAGCATGCCTTTCTCTGTTGTGACATCTGCTCTTTCAAATGACATTCTCAATTCAATTAGCACCCATTTTGATGACACTTAAAATATCCTTGAAAATCTAGCTGTTCCCCTTGGCCTTTGATAGAGTGGTATCAACCCCTATAGAATTTTACTTGGTTGAGTCTTTCTTCCAGATACATGTCATCTTTGTTCTCGTAGTTTGTCTGTTTTCCTGCTTTTAATGTTAGCTGCCCAGAGTCTTCTGGAATGGGGAGCCTCCAAATTGAATGAATTAATGAATCAATGAACTAATTCATTAATTAATTTTGATGGTTGAGAAGGAGAATTGGGAAGAAGAGATTGTGCTATACAAACAGAGGAAGAGGATCTTAATAGGACTACATAGATTATTTTATGGCTTGCGATGTCTACCTTTGAAGTTAATAAATTAATAATTTATAACCAATCCCATCTCCCCAGGATGGTTTCTTTCCAGACTAGTCACACAGATAACTATAATATCTCGAAGATTCAAATTACAAAGTCCTCTTCCAGTGCTGTTTACATTTTGAGCATTTATAAAAGAAATAGAAGATTTTATAAGTGTGGCCCTTAACTGATTTTATAAATGCTATAATCATGAGACATAGCTTGCTCCCAACATTCCATATCATTATAATTTTACCAACCAGATATAAAATTTCTACAAAAATTCTACAGAAAAAAAACATTCCAAAAGTAGTGTTCAGTAGTTACTTGCTTCCTTTAATAGGTGAAAATATATTCCTGCAAATTTGCCTGTGTGTGCAGTGAAAATAAAATAAGACTTGTATAATGGAAGTATTTAGATAAACTTTTAGACTGCATTAGCAATTACTAATTCAATGTACTGTAAGGATGGGCCAAGAGAACCACCAACTTCTACCTTTCTATTCAGTATGTATTTATGTACCAGTATGTATCTTAGTCTGTCTTGCAGAACTGTTTATATAATCCATATTTATAGGAGTTGATCTGTTATAGTGTGGGGGCACACAATTTTTTACTAAGATCTTACCTCCATTTAATGGACCACTGTGAAATCAAGGCTTTGCCCATTAAACTGAGATATAATAGTAAATAATAGTATTAACATTAATTATATAATCATGCAATTATATAAATTGATGCAAATAAGATACGTTCAGATTCAGTAGAGGTTCATATTTAATGGACACTCCATATTCTGTCAGTTTTCTCTCTCCCTCTCTCCCCCTCCCTCTTTTCTCTCTCTCTCTCTCTCTCTCTCTCTCTCTCTCTCCCTCCCTCCCTCCCTCCCTCCCTCTCTCTCTCTCTCTCTCTTTCACACATGCACACACACACACACACACACACACTGTATTAATTTGGTTGATTGTAAGAAGTGTTAACCAGAGGTAGTATTCAGTAGGTTCTCACCAGTTCTGGAGAACCGGTAGCGGAAATTTTGATTAGTTTGGAGAACCGGCAAATACCACCTATGACTGGAGGTGACAGTATCCTTCCCCTGCTACATCCACCAAGCCACGCCCATAGAACCGGTAGTAAACAAATTTGAATCCCACTACTGGTGTTAACATTTTCCATTGTTGTTACCAATCTTATTTTCTTTTGTTTGATAAATGTTTTTATATAATATATATAACTGATATGTTGTGAAGATATTAATCAGTAAAAGTTTTTTTTACTCATATTGAGTGTTTTTCAAAATTAAAGTTTTAATGTCACATATAATACATATAAATATAATACATAACTTCAACCTTAGACTTTCTACTATTGACCTCACCCCTTTCCTAAGAGGTCTGTAGGGGGCGGGCATAAGCGCACCAACATGCCTACTGTCCCTGTCCTATTGTTTCTTTTATTTTTTATTTTTCTTATATACATCCATGTATTCATAACTATGTTTTTACTTATACCTATTATCTTGTAAGCAGTTGACAAACCAAATAAAATGAAAATATACATAAATGCATTGCTTGCATTAGTATTTTCCTTTCCATTGCTCTTCATTGGTTTCTCAATCATCTTCTTTTTCCTACTATTTTTATTTTTTGTTACCTATACTTTTCCTCATTATTTAATTACTTATTTTTATATAAACAATATTAGAGTTGCTGTTGTTTATAAAAAAAATAAATGCATGATTACATAAATTAGCAGTATATATTTTAGTGGGTAAATAATCGGTCCATACTCTTCCTCATGGAAAAGTGTGATTTAGAAAAATGGCACCAGACAGTTTAAACTATTCCTCACTGACAGCATGTCTGCACCCTTGGCTGATCTGACTGCTTCAATCTTAGGAGATTGTCAGTTGTGATTAATCACATAGCCTCTCCTGATGTCAGCGGGCTAAAGAGAGCACTTATGGCCTATCGGGATATGATAGCACAACAGACCAACAGAAATTAAAGGAAGAAAAGCTTCTGATGCTTTTGGAAGAGGCACAGCTTTAGCCCACCAGCAAACATGTACTTAAATCACTTTAAATATTTGATAGGTTATAACATCAAATTAAATTCCAGTCTCCTGAAAGGTACAGAATTACCCAGCTACCCAGAAGGTTAGAGATGTGAATCTTTTGTGGTTTTTAACAAAAGTGAATAAGCCATTAATTATCTTTATAAAGGAAAGCTGCTGCTGATACCGCTAGCAATTTGTACAGTAAACATTCGTTAAAGCAGTGCATTTTTCATAAAACAAAACTGAAAGCGCTTCTGAGTTTCAAGTGGATGTTAAAGGGACTCCTTTTTAAATGCTTTGATCAGCTACTAGTTTCTCTTAGGTTTTTTGGAGATGTTATATTTTACTCATATGCAGAAGTGATCTCTAATTTTATCCTTGAGTTAATGCTCTGTATTATGATGAGAGCAGTAGGGCTTGAAGTTAGATACATACAGTTGCTTTCAACTTTATTTTCATTCTACGTATCTCTGAATTCACAGACATTAGGCTATTTAGGCATGGGTATTATATAAATTAGGCAAGAACCAGTTCACAGCAGATATTATTTATTTGTTTATTTATTTATCAAATTTATCTGCTACTCATTTTGTGGTGCAAAGCAACACTGTTCAGGTAGTCTTTGACATATGATCACAGCTGAGTCCAAAATTTCTGTTGTTCAGTGAGACATTTGTTAAGTGAGTTTTGTCCCATTTTATGACTTCTCTTGCCACAGCTGTTAAGTGAATCACTACAAGTATTAAATTAGTAACACGGTTGTTAAATGAATCTGGCTTCCCCATTGACTTTACTTGTAAGAAGGTCGCAAAAGGGAATCGTAGACCTCAGGATACTACAAATGTCACAAATATGGGTCAGTTGCCAAGAGACTGAATTTTGATCACGTGATCATGGGGATGCTGCAATGGTCCTAAATGTGAAAAACGGTCATAAGTTACTTTTTCAATGCCATTGTAACTTCAAAATATGTACTGAACAACAATGAACTGTTGTAAGTTGAAGACTACCTGTAATCAATATTCAAAATATTGAATGAAATGTAACAGTTAAAACCAATTTTTATATTAAAGAACAGTGTTCAGTATCATTGCTAAAAGGGTCAAATACCTAGGAATCTATCTGATACAAAATAATAAAAATCTATTTCAAAGGAATTGTTCATAGATTTGGAAAAAATATATAATGCTGAACTCTTCAAGATGTCTTATGAAGAACAGCCGGTATAAAAATGAATATTCTACCAAGAATTAATTTACTCTTCCTAATGAATACAATGAAAATTGAAAAACAGGTATTGAATGATTGGTGGAAAGCAATAACAAATGATATATGGTCCAATTAAATAACCAAGGATTTAATTCAAGATACTACAGGATTCAAAAGACTGAGGAGAGCTCCAAATTTCAAACTAAATAATCAAGTTAGCTTTTTAACTTGGATCACAGATTGGATTATATCACTTTAAGCTTATTTATGCCAGATATCTATAATTGAATAGAAATTTCAGATAGTTTATTTCTGATTGAACAGAAATAAATTGTTCATAAGATATTATCAAATAATAAACAGAATATTAAACATTTGGGATACATATTGAAAAAAGAATTGGTTCCATCCAAACCTCCCTTGTCTTATATTTATAAAGAAGAGGGGACAAGGAAATTCATTCAACAAAAAGCCAACAAATTTATAAATTGCAAAATGTATTATCAGTGATAAATGCTACTTATTGGTTGATATTTATTTATTGCCTGGATTTAACAGTGATCTATAGTTTCAAAAATGATATATTGTATTAAGTTTACTAAAAACCAGTTAATGGAATATTGAAAAATTTAACCTAGAACTATATGCAGGTTAATTCCCTGATATTTTTTACTTTGTTTTATTTTTCTCCTCCCTTCTTTTTTCTATCCCTTTTTCCTCTCTTTCTGAATAAAAATATAGTGATATGTTTAATAAAAAATATAATTATAAAAGTAATAAAAACATTAATACCTGCATCAACTTTTCTTTTGTTTATGTTCAAATTGCAGTTTTATTTGCTTAAATGTAAAGCGGCATTATTAATGTTAAGCATTTTGAGCAAATGCAAGTTTGCTCAAAATTGTTTCTGCCAACTTAGTACTTCAGCATTCTTTTGCTCTTCATATACCTCTCATCTCATTTTCTGTCTCCTGAAAGGAAAACAGGTGCCGCTTATTATCTATATTCTTTTAGTACCTATTAATTTTTCACTTCCTCCTTCCCTCCCCAAATAAATAATGAAATTCTGTCTGCTATTCCATAGGAAGCGCTGAATCTTTTGTTACAAAACAAGAACATAATACTTACTTTTCCAAATGTTATCTCAGGCCCTACTGATCTACTTAATTTTATATGGCACCTGTTCAAGGCCACCTCTAAATCTACCTGTTATGTTTAAGAATCATGAGTTTATCTTTCTTTCTTCTCTTCCCATGGGAAGATTAACATTGACTTTCAAATCAATGAGCAATATTTGACATAAACTTTATGTCATAAACTTTCATAAACTTTATTATGGGTAGCAAGCAAACAGCTGGTCGTATTCTTTTTCCCATCTGCAACAGAATTCTGGAATGTTCGGGGTTTGCATGACCCTTCTTAGTTCATATATGACTGTTGTATCAAGTAAATAGAAATGGCAGAAAATGAAATTAAATTACAATACAACCAATTTGTTTTTAACCCCCTTTTATGCAGATTGAATCAATTGTGCTTTGCTGGAGATGTTTACCATGCAACACATGTCTATTTGCTTATTTGCATGTACTTTTCAAGGCAATTAATCTTTTTTTTTTAACTAATCACACAGGGGAATTCTTTCCTGTTCAGGAATTGGATATAGATTGCAATATTATAAAGGGCAGGCCAGCTTTTTGTTAAGTAAATAAACAGCTGTGGTTCTTCAGTCGGTGCTGGAAAATACACACAATGTATTGTACTTATTTCTTCCTAGAGAAATAAGGAAATAACTTATGCAGAATTATTTTCAGTTTTCAAGCATTTGTAACAAAAATGTACTGAGATTAGTGAGTGTGACCATATAGTTCAAAGAACTTCAGATTTTTCTAGCAAAGCTCTTTGCACCGAGTTATCCACTACTGAAACAATATTCTTGGTCTCTGAACTGATAACTATGAAGTTTGGTCTCCATATTTTTATCCAATGAATAAATGAATGAATAAAAATTAGATAAAAATAGGAGGTATTTCAAAATCCCCTGTCATACCAAAATTATATGAAAATACCTTATTATGTTTTACACCTAAAAAATTTTTAAGGCGTCTATTAAGGTCTGCATATAAATTTGGTTGGCCTGCCTGGCAATATTTCAAGGATTCACTTTCCCTTCAGTTGTTCCTATGCTTTGGAATACATTTACTATTGAAATAAGAGGGCTAACATCATTGATAACATTTTAAGTAGGGATAGGATTCAAATTTCTTAACAACCGGTTCTGTGGGTGTAGCCTAATTTGTGGGTGTGACTTAGTGATCATGTGACTGGCTGGGCATGGGTTGCTGGCTAGGTGTGGCTTGGTGGTCATGTGACTAGATGGGTCAAAAGATAGAAACTCACTTTAACTATAGCTGGCTGGAGAATTTTGGGAGTTGAAGTCCACAAGTCTTAAAGTTGCCAAGTTTGAAGACCTCTAACTTAAATCTTAGTACAATACCGAGATATTTAAAGCCATTAGACATCTTGGATTAATCTTGAAACTTTTTGCATACTTGTACTTAAACAGAAAGAATTTTGTTTTAACACATATGGCTTCAATTCCAAAGCTACTTTTTATGAAGACCAAGTCAAGAAAAGGGGATTGGAAACAAAGCAAAGGTTAACTTTCTCATTCTTTCTAACCTTTTCTAAATGGCAAGTAGAAGTGAGCCTTTCTACTCGCCATTTTATTACCAAGAATTTTCCACCATCTTCAAATTAAAGACTTGCCTTCCAACAACAAAAAACACAAGTTTGCAAACTGCCTGAATAGTAACACTGCATATCATTTTGTATGTTAAATATTGAACCACAAAATGGAAGAGGGAAAACATTTGTGAAAAATATTTACTGTGTTTTTTCCTTGTCAACTTTAAAAGGCCATTGGACTCCATAAAGGTTGTGAAAGCAACAGAAGTAATGAAGCAGCAGCTAGGCAAACTGCTGAATAGTCTGAATTATGCTTTGGGAATTGTGTAATGTATGCTCTGAAATTGAGCAAATGAGACCTAAAGGTAAGCTGTTCTCTACAAAACCCACTCTGAACTTACCACACTAAGCCTGGCATGAAAAAGCAGAGCAACTTACTAGTTTTGAAGAGGAGGATATGGAATAAAGAAAGAAGATTGGCTCCAACAGTTTTAGGAGACTGCACAGTTTTGTTTACGTAGAACATTCCCCAGGCAGTAATCTATACTGTATTAGCTCCAAGTGTTCTTTTGGCTAAACACTGAATCCAGGCATACTGGATGGCTGCATGCTCCCAGGAGACTAAAGGAAGGCCTCCTAGGCTGGAAACGGTGCTTAGCAAGCCTCCCTGGCACCTCCTAGGAGCAAAAGCAGGGTGTGGGGAGGTAGCATTTTTAGCCTAGCAAGCCTGCCTGGAGCCTCCTGGGAGAAAAAAATGGGGTGGGGGCAGCACTGGAACCCCCCCCCCCCATGCCCCATTTTTGCTCCCAGGAGGCTACCCTAAACTTACCTGGGAGCCAGACGGGCCTTGTGGGGACTCCTGGGAGGAGAGGGGAGGGGTGGGCGGGTGGGCCCAGTTGTTCTTCAGAACTACTGGTTCGCCAACCTGGATGTAAAATTAACATCTGGTTTGCCCGAACCGGCCCGAACCAGCAGAATCCTACCCCTGATTTTAAGATCTTAAATATGGTAGTTTTAAATATTTTAGCTGCATTATTTTACTCAATGTTAAATGTATCTTCCTCGGCACCCGGTGGGGGAGGGAGGAGGGAGGAGAGGGAAGAGGGTAGAGGAGGAAAAGGAAGAAAGAAAAGAAAGAAAGAAAAGAAAAGAAAAAAAGAAAGAAAGAAAGAAAGAAAGAAAGAAAGAAAGAAAGAAAGAAAGAAAGAAAGAAAGAAAGAAAGAAAGAAAGAAAGAAAGAAAGAAAGAAAGAAAGAAAGAAAGAAAGAAGACTCAGTGTTATTTTATGTATAATTCATTTTTGGTTGTACAAAATGCAGCAAATGTTTGTAACACAGTTAAGGTTCAGACCTGGGAATAGAATGGAGTAGAAATGGTATTGGTTGCTCTGGTGGATGACTTTTATCAGGACCTGGACGGAGTAGGGCACCCCTCCTTCCACTAAACTTTTTGGCAGCTTTCAACTCCATCAACCAAAGCATCTATGAGCAAAGGTTAGGGATTAGAGGCACTGTTTTACAGGGGTTCTAATCCTTCCTTACTGGGTTGTGGAGAGAGGATATTGGATAAGAAGCCACGATAGTGTGTGGCACCAAAGGACTTGGTTGTCTTTCCCTTTCTCCTTACGATCTATATGAAAGTGCTGTGAGAGGATATCTGTCAGTTTGGAATGGAATATATTTTCTGGAAATACCCAGTTGTGCATTGCTGTGCATTGCTGAACCAGAGATGTTTTTGGAGTTTTACCTTGGTGTTTAGAGACTGTACCCCTAACCGTAACGAAACAACCTAAAGTAAAATCTAATCAAGTCACAGTTGCTATTTGTTTATTCTGAGTCTCTGTCTACTCTGGTATTGTTTCTTGACGAAGAGACACTATTCAAGGGAGCAGGTTCATGACTAGGGTTGTTCCTTAACTATAGATACTGCTTGATGGGCAATTGGAAACCATAGTCAGAAGGATCTTTGCTCAGTTTCTGATGGTGCTCTAATTGTAGCCCTGCCTGGAGGAAGAGATGCCTTTCCTACTTCCAGAAGGCTTTTGAGGATTGAAGTGGGAGGATGCTATCTGTGATTATTATTTATGATCATTGTTCAGTGCTTTTTTTTTAAATTAAATTACTTTGTGCCTTATGATGTTCTTATATGGACATTTTGGAAATATTTACTGTTATATGTTGTCAATCAACAGGAATCCTTTGATGGTATGAAGGCATACAAATTGAATAAATTTTTAAAAAATCATCACTAAAGAAAGAAATCTTGATCTAAAAGTGTAGTGTAGAAATAAAATCCATCTAACAGTTTAAGCAATTGAATTAGTCTGCTTATAGATACTGAGATAGCTTTCTCAATTACAGCCAGAGCTGGCATCAAGTTTTGTCAGGTCTGTCTGGATCTCTCCTTGATGAAGGCCTTAGCACCTGTGAAGCCCCCAATCCCATGATGGCAGAGGTCATGATGTCCCATCGGCAGTGATGGATCTGCTAGAACTAGAAAAGGATAAAAGGTTCTAATTACTTCCCCTCACTTTCTCTGACCTTGTGAAGAAGGGACAGCAAGCAACAAACCTATTGACAAACATTGCTGCTGCAGAATTAGAAAGGTGGCCACAGTTGAAGAACAAGCTTTAAAATCAACTTTTTGTTTTTGATTGCTGAAGTTACATGGAAGGGAAAGAGCAATAGTGCTCATTCAGCAATGAAAGTATGGGCTCTTGATCCTTGCATATGCAAATCCTAATGCCAGATCTAATTATTTTAGTATTTGAATGATGCCATGGAAACATAGGCTACAATATCTTCACACTTTCATTTTAAATTTGCAATGTGAAAGCAATTAAATGTGTAGAATGAAGGTAATCTATAGTTTTACTGCTGGTGCTTCTTTTAGAGGTTCTATTAGTCTCTAAGTTTTGAACTGAGGTACCAAAATTGCACCTTTTCGTTTGTACAGACTTACTCTACAGATAATATCCATTTTGCGTTAGAAATGGCACTACACCTGATCCCTGTTTCAAATATTTGAGACAGGCTACAAAATGTTCTATAATGAATTTGTGCAAACTAAAATTGGTGGATTTTTGACCTCATGATTTAAAACCAATCTGTTTATTAGACTTCTGTGAAAGCCATACATACAACACTTACCATGTTGATGATTTTCTAGTGTAGTTCTGTAGCTGGCACACTTCAGGCTTGGCTTTATATAAAAGTAGAGTATGAGAAAATATAATTAAATTTCATAAAGATGAGGTGACAAAGGCAGGAAATGAAATCTGTACATTTGCTATACAAATCTGTACAACCAAACCTATGAGATATTAAAGGCATGTTTCATGTCATTCCTGATTCTGACTTAAACATACATGAAACATGAGCATGACAAAGTATGACATTTCTATGAAATGAAACTGCAACACAAAACAGCTTTTAGATTATTCAAATTGTTTGAGTAAAGTACTGTGTGAAAGTATTGTGTGCTGTCTATTGATGACAACCTAAATGTTCTATTATATTGTTTAGTATAGCAATAGTACCCTACTTACTGTATTTTTTAAAAAAATTAAGTAGAGTAGTAGTTGTAATGAAGAATATATTTTTAATTTATTATTCATTCTTTGAGACAAATATAAATTGTTTTGTATCTTTTAACTTTAAATAAAGTTTTTATAACTAGTGGACCACCAGTAACTAGAAGCCGAAGGTTTGCTAGTTTGGACTAATCTGTAGAACTAGTGAAATTAAAGTCAAATATCTTTCAAAGTACAATAAGTTCCTCTTGTAAGCTGAAAAATGACTCTTGAATAGACAAAACAGGCTTTTATTTTGGTAACAGAATAACAGAGTTGGAAGGGATCTTGGAGTCTTCTAGTCCAATCTCTTGCTCAAGTAGGAAACCCTATACCATTTCAACCAAAGAAATGGAAAGTAAGATTTGCAATAGTTCAGAAATACATCCATTCTGATAACCTCCTGAAAAAAAATGACTTTATTATTTGTAATTTCACATTTTCCGCAAAGCTCACTTAGAAAACATTTTTTAAAAGTGTATAAAAGATGTTTAGCAAAAATCTATCAATGCTATCTAATGTTTGGAGTTGGCAAATTAGTCATAGTATTACAATGTATAATTGTATGTGTAATGATAATGTATAATGATGTCCCTTGGCCAATGATATTTCAATATCATTGAGATGTTCTGAACAAATGTAACATAGACTTAGAAGACAAATTTAATGATTTGAAAAATTAAACTAGACAATATGTACTTCAAGGAATGTAATTGAAAAGTATTACAGTAATATCTCTGTGATACCATCCTAGTTTGGGATATGTATTTAATGGGAAAGAATTCTGTCAAATCTCTTAATGCAGTCTGCCCCAATATTTAAATGAATATGTGTCAGAGGTGGTATTCAGCAGGTTCTGACCAGTTCTGGAGAACCAGTAGTGAAAATTTTGAGTAGTTTGGAGAACCGGCAAATATCACCTCTGACTGGAGATTTTACAGTATCCTCCCCTGCCACGCCCACCAAGCCACGCCCACAAAACCGGTAGTAAAAAAAATTGAATTCCCACCAATGTGTCTATGTATGTGTATGCACATACATATGTAGATATCTAAACATGTTTTTAGGACTAAGAAATAGTGACTGGCTCAAGGGCACATAATTAGCTTGCATACTTAAGGGGGGACTAGAATCAATCAATCAAATGTTATTCAATTGTAGACCAGTAAGGAGGATTAGCATCTGCTTCTAGTGAAGTATCTAACCATTACACATTGATTTATATTCTGTCTCTGTCTCTCTGTGTCACTCTCTGTCTCTCTCATTCTCTCTCTCTCCCTCTCATTCTCTCCCTCCATCCTTCTCTCTGTCTCTCTCATTCCCTCCCTCCCCCCTCTCTCACACACAAAGTTACAAGATATTTTAGCATCTAGTCCAACCCCATCTCAGTGCAGAATCCATTACAGAATTTCTGACACTTAACATGCCAACCTCTGAAGATCACCAATGATGGAGAACTTACCATTTTATATGGCAACCTTTTCCACTGTCTGACAGCCCATAGGGTCTGAAAATTTATCCTGATCCCTATCCCATACTGAATTTCATTTGTTTAGGAATTCAAATCAATGTAAACAGCACTACCTCCTCCTATTTTATTTTTCTCTATGAGGAGAACTCTGTGAGCTGAGGTTAGAATTACTAACCCAAACTCAACCAGTGAGCTTCCATGACTAAAAGCAGACTTCCTCCTAGTCTTGCTTTGGTACCAGCACATCACCTTAATCACTATATCCATATATACATAAGTGTGTGTGTGTGTGTTTCGATTTTGATGTTCAGACTCAGTATTCCTTCCTAGTGATGGCTTTCTTTAACTTCTGTCATTGCATAGATAAATAATAAGGGGTGATAATACCGTATTTACCGGACTATAGGGCGCATCGGAATATACACTGCACCCACTAAATTTTAAAAGAAAAAATATTTTTACATATATTAGCTGCACCAGACTATAAGCCGCAGATATATACATTGTGAAATGAGATATTTACACAGAAAGGTTTTGTAAATGTTTATTTACATACCTTGATTGTTTCCAAATGGTGCCTGTAACACGGCAGTAAAACGGCTGATCGAACAAAACAGAAAGGTCATTATGACCTCTGAAAGCCTTTGTTGTCCTTTGGCATTGAATCAGTTCTTCACGCTGCCATCTCCAACATCTCACCATTGATTCATTAACGCCAAGCTTACGTGCAGCAGCTCTATTTCCTTCCTGGATAGACAGATCGATTGCTTTCAACTTAAAAGCTGCATCGTATGCTTTTCTTCGCGTACTTTCCATGATGAGGGTGTGAAAAATATTTTGCATTCGTGCATGTCATGCTGCTTGCGTCGAGTGTGCCAAAAACTTCTTCCTTGCATTGACCTCTTGCGTCTGTCACGTTTTTGCGCCCTCTGATGGCAGTTAGCAAAGAAAAATATATAGATAAGTCGCATTGTTGTACAAGCCGCAGGGTTCAAAGCGTGGGGAAAAAGTAGCGGCTTATAGTCCGGTAAATACGGTACTACTTTTAATTGAGAATACATAGTAAGGAAAAGTTATAAATAGCAATGTTATACAGCACAAATTCTAAAATTATAAGTAGGCTAGCACTAGTAAATTATATATTATAAAGATAGTTATGGAAAAAAATGACAATTGAGATTTAAAAATCCTGGACATACACAAAAAATGTTGAATGGTTATAGAGAAAGCATTAGTTGATACTAAGTTTGATATCTTGGATTTTATTTACATATTTATCACCATCATTTTTACACAGCCAATGTTCAGGGACTCTCGAAAGTTTACAGAATTATATAAAAGTGAAAAAGATTCCATTTTTAGCCTCCCCATCCTTACTAAAACTTGTCATCCTATAACAATTCTTTTTCCTTCCCACTCATTAGAAGATCTGTGAAAGAGTTCTCTCTGCTGCTACTCTGTCCCTGAAATATGGATCAGTCTAATAGGTACTCTAGAAGGGAAAAACACGCTCCCACCTCCACTACCCACTGCCTGCATTGCTTCCCTAAATTGCATACAAGCATTAGCTTAGCTTGGTAAGTTATATAGGCTATGATGAATCATCATCATCATTCTCTTAATGGTGGTTAGTGCAAGGAAGCCCTCTTGGGCAGATTTCTTGATGGCTTCCCATCCAAGTATTTAAATTCCACATGATTTAGCTTTTGCATGATAAGTAACAACAAGCTAACTGCTTCCATCTGCCATGGCACTGCATAGTCACAGCTATTTGTCATTAAAATATTTTAAATATGAACATGTAACTACACTTAAAACTTTAAAATAAACATTCATGTTTATGATGACAGCACTTCATTAAAGATGTGACTGCATGTTTTTGAAAGGTATGAAATTTAGTTGGCTTGCTACGGTGTTTTTGTCTTTGGTTGTTACCAATTCTGAAATTTTCTCAGTGGTGCAAGATGCAAGAAAACAGATGTTTTTATCCAGTAGGATGGTATTAGTGAAGAAGCAGTGATCCTGAGCAGAATCCCAAGAGGGTGGGTAGAAGCCCATTGGCCTCACTTTCAACAAGATTCTGCCCAGCTCTTAGTAGCCTAACTCTTTGCATCTCAGTACCGTGTTTCTCATATAATAAGGCCGGGTCTTATTTTTTTTTGAGCCCCGAAAAAATGGCTAGGCTGTCTTTTCGGGGGTGACTTAATTCCCCCCCCTTGCATCTTTGGGCGGGCGGGCAGCGATGGCTTGGATGTTGACCTCGGCGTTGGTGGGGCACTTCATATTGGGTCAATGCAGGCAGCACAATATCCAGGTGTGCAACAAAAGTACTTCCTGACGGCAAGCCCCCCCACCATTCCCCCCCATTTCGCATGTTTTAATATAGGCCTTAATTAGGGGGGAGGGGCTTAATTTCATTTCATGCCTATAAAACATGCTGGGACTTCCTATTGGGGGAGGCCATATTGTTGGAGAAACAGGGTAGTTAGCCAAGAACTTCATACAGTCCACTTGTAACTGAAGCCGATGAGACCAAACAAAAATGTGTGAAGAGCTTAATTTAGCTCATCTATTAATGCTAAGGGGAATGGATTATGTTATAGATATAAGAAAGTTTAGGAGCACTCAGAGTAGATAGGACTTAAGATTTGCAGGCCATCTGAATGGTCCACACAAGATGTCAATATTCAGCAGTATTAAAGGCAGGTGTGTATTTGCAATTAGGCAATCTTAGGAAAACAACACGACACTTTCCTCACCAATTAAGGAAAGGAATGCTCAGTATCGCTGGTTCAATTTTTAGTTCCAGAAATAGGCAATGGAGAAATAGTTGACTGCCTTTTCTGTAAAGAAATGGAACAATCCAGTGAACAATCCGAGTTCAATGTAAAACAGAGCAGCTAGACATCACGTATTAAACAAGGCCTCTCGGTTGTCAGTGGAAGCTGATAATTAGCACAACACTTCTTCGTGGCCCTGAAATGTCACCGTTGGGAACCTTGAAAAACTGAAGAGAATTTAATGGGAAGTGTGTGTGCCTGTACTGCACAGGGCCCTATGTGTAGTTCCTTTCTTTTCATCAGTTTTGATATTATCATGTCTTTTTCAATTCTGTAGTGTAGGTGAAAGAATAATTTATTTTTAATCAGTTTTCCTGTCAATTGGTTTAGTTTTGTTTTTGTTTCTTGAGAAACAAAAGGGAAAAAAAACCTTACGGTCTTAACATCAGCAATATTAATGATGAGACTTCTTGTTATATTTTTGGGTAGCTTATGATTACTCAGTTCAGGGCGTGGTTTAAATTTGAGTGTGAGGGATCTTCAGCAGACAGGCATTCCAGGTGTCATATCTACCTTTGAGAGGGTGGTATTGTAAATACTTGCCTAATTTTCATAAGTTCACCAAACACACCAAGCATATGGAGTGAGGCTGATGAGATGGGAAGTGGAAGCTGCCAAGCTAGAGATAACCCTTAAGTAAAATATTACAACCACCCAAGACAACAAAAGATGTGCCAAGTATTCATTAATGGGGAGGCTGGGAGGAGTTAAAGTTTGACTTCCTTTAGAAACCATTAAAATCTCTGCCATCCCTCTACTGTTGGGTGTGAAACTTCATTTTTATCAGAAATAATAATTCAAATCTAGCTGAACCATGACTATGAGTCTTTTGCCAAATCTGGATAAGAAGTTGAACTAAGGTTTACGCATCCAAAAATCTGGGACTTCAGATCTTTTATATGAAGCCAAACACCAGTCATAATAATTTGTCTCAATTCTGGGTTATTTTTTCGGAGGAATCATTTCTGTTCATTGGCCTATCATGAAGCACATCCAGAAGTCTATAGAGTTCCTTTCACAACTGATCCAATCTTTGGAATAACTATAGTGTTCCCATCTATTCAGCTATTCCTATGGCACTTGATCTAATCATTTTGGAATGAACCACAAAAATCAACCTGCCAGTAGTTGGTCATTCAATATGCGTATGGGATTTCTGTGAGATAAAACATAGATTTGTAAGCATTCAGAGTCAACCATGCAATAAGAGGACAGAACACATGTTAACTTTGTTGGAGGTCCTTCCTCTCACTGATTTTTCCCAGTGCCTTTCACCTCCATTTCACCTCTGTCATACTGTAACTTTCATTGTTTGCTCTTGAGATTCATCTCTCATGCATTACTGAATTTATCAGTCCCAGGCATAATTTTCACAGAATCACAATTGCTCTATGACCCTGGGTTCAGCCTATTATTTTGGATGCTATTTTCATGAATGCTTGATAAGGGATTATTGATGTCAGGAAGAGGCTCAGTACTCTTTATTATTGTTAAATGGAACCTTTCATGTTGAATTGGAATCCTTAAACATACCAAAAGGATTATTTTCAGTCCTGTTATTTCAAGTTTATCAACTCATTCCTTCATGAGCCCTTGTTCCACTGTTGAGGAAGTACATAATTACATCACTGGTTCTGCTATCTTTCATTGACTCAGGCACATTGCCCAATCAGAGCCCTTCATGTTCAACACCTCAATTTTACCTACTTATCTCAAACCAGCATTAATTCGATGTCTATTGTGGTATAGTTGGTAAGCCACCTCAATCCAGTTGTGATTTTTTAAATATCTTTTTATTAAATAAGTTTTAACCAGATAAAAATATAAATTATAGAAGAGGAGTAAACAAAATAGTGAATAGTTAAGAAAGGAAATAAGAAAAAGAAAGATATGAAAAAGGAGAAAGAGAAAAAGATATATTGCAAGAAGCAGCTTCTGATCTTTTTTAACATTGGTTATAAATGCATTGATATTTTGCCCTCCCTCTCTATGATTACATCATAATTTTCTTCTCTCAACGATGTCCTTTCCTCATCATCAGCCCCATAAATCACAAGTGCATTTTTTTCTTTCCTCAAAAGGATGACAAGTTTTAGAAAGGATGGGGAGGCTATAAATGGAATCTTTCACTGTTTGATATAATTCTGCAAACCTCCAGGAGTTCCTGAATGTTGACCGTGTAAAAATGATGAATATGGAAATAAAGCTCCAGATTGTTGTTGTTGTTGTTTTAAGAAGATGATTCTCATTTAAAGAGAGCTGTGTATTACTGTTTCTGCCTCCAAAGAATATAGCATAGGTTTCACAGTGCTTCTGCTGATTAGGGTATAATTTTTCATTGACTTTGTTGCTACTTTGGCAGTAGAACTCCACTTTGCATAGCCTGGGGCTATGTTGCCTACTCCAATGCCATTTTATCATCTCTAGTCATTTGCTGTCTTGCAGCTATAGAGAAGAACAGCCCTTGCTCTTGATCAGTCGCTTCCTCCCACTTCATCCTTCCTCTGCATCTATGACCTTTTGTACAGTCCTAGCTATTTTTTTATAAGAATGTTAGATACATAATTCACCCAGAACATCTCCAACGACTAGCAGTTATTTTTTCCCCTCCAGCAGGTAATCCTTGGCAGGAGGAGGAATGATCCAGACAAATTCACCATTTTCTTCCCTTAATTAATTCCACATTGTAATAATAAAGACAGCACATCCCTCCTCTGGCATCATTACTGAGGGAGAATATGGACTGGCAAACAGAGGAATGCAATTTGTGCCTGTATGCTTTTCTGCCATCTCAGAGACTAAAGGGTAGCACTTTGATGTGGCCATCTTGTTGTGTCATTTTTTTTTTGGTCTCTGTAAGCAAGAACTCTTTTCTCACCTTTCCTGTTCATCATTATCTTCCTGGAATCCGGAAGACTGGTCTGTGCATCTTGTTTCTCCAGCAGATGACAGCCATAATCAAAGCTGCACAACTGCCAAATTGATTCAGCCCCTCTGGGTCATATGGTTGCCACAACAGTTGTCCTCCTTGCCAGACTGAACATGCTGTGCATCATTAGTTTCTGTCTGTGTTCCAACCATGCCAGGCTCAGACCACCTTTGTTGTCATGAGTATGGGTTTATCATATATCTGGAAGAACTTTGTTGGAACACAATACTCTTTATAGTATTTTTGAAAGTGTTTGCTAAAACTCCAAAGCAGAAGAAAACCAGCCAGGCAATTCAAAGTTAAAAGAGAAAGAAACACAATGCTGGCTTTACGAGCCACAGAAGAACTGGCTATTTCCAAGTGACTGTAGAGAATATCCTTTAGTTTGCATGCT